>NC_057813.1:408356683-408479878 GCF_018294505.1 Triticum aestivum | reverse complement strand
GCGGGGCGACGGCGCGGGCCACGTGGCGGCAGAGGAAGGAGAGAGAGGGCTGGCAGGGCGACGTGGCGCAGTGGGATTGGGCGAGGCGGCGGCGCTGCTGACATGTCACGGTGGGATTGGTCGGGTGAGGTGTCCGGCGGACATGTCCGGCGCGGATGGACTTGTCCGGCGGCGCAAGGAGGAAGACTGCTAGGGTTGGACCGGGATTTCGGGGGAGATGCACATATATATAGGTAGAGGGAGCTAGGAGAGTCCAAATGAGGTGTGGTTTTCGCCCACACGATCGTGATCGAACGACCGAGAGCATGGAGGGGGTTTGGATGGGTTATGGGCCAGTTTGGAATGGTGTTGTGCTGCAACACAAAGAGGGCTTTACGGTTCCCCGGTTAACCGTTGGAGTATCAAACGACCTCCAAATGGCACGAAACTTGACAGGCGGTCTACTGGTGCTATACCAAGTCCTCTTGGCAAACCTCGGGCCATTCCAAGAAAGTTTAACACCCGCTCACAACAGGAGACAAGAAGGGGACGCCGGAGGACATAGGAGTGCCGGATTGCAAAACGGACAACGGGGAAAAATGGTCGGATGCATGAAACGAACACGTATGCAAAATGAGATGCACATGATGACATGATATGAAATGTATATGATGACATGGCAAAGTGCAACACGCAAGCAAATGACATGGCAACGACGGCGAATAACTGGCGGACACCTGGCGCATCAAATCCGGGGCGTTACACCAGGCGTAGGGGTCATAAGTGCTTGAACAGACAAGTACCCAACTAGTTATGTTATATTACATGGATAGTAAGAAACATCTTCCAGGGAGAATAGTTCCGTTAGGGGTTCCTTTCCCTGGGGGTGCATGCAGCAAAGCACATGCCCGGGCTGCGGACAAAGGCCCAGTATACAAAACTTCTAGGGATTTATGTTATGATAAACGAAAACATCTTTTGTTCACCGACCGAATATTCTCTTAAGGAAACTAGCTTTCAGCTTCACCCAGTCTGAGGTACACATCCGGCTCAACCGGCAGTAACAATCGCAGAGGTGCTCCCCTTATGCCCTAGCCGAATTAACGGGAACGTAGGGCATAAAGACAGGAGCCAGGCAACCCAGCTTGGCCACGTCTTAAGTCATATTGATGCATATAATGGTGAAGAGAAGGCACACATAAAAAGAAACTCATGTGTGATGGGCAAAAAGCCTTCAGAGTAATTTATATTTAGCTTACGTATAGGAAGCCCCTAGGTATTGCTTAGACACGTAGTGCGGCCGGAATAATCCGGGAGTCTGTACTGTATGAAATACTTTGTGTGAAGAGAAAAAAGATCGAGAAAGGAAGAGGGAGGGAGCATAAATAAAAAGGAGGAGGTGAAGAGACAAACACTGAGTTCGGCGCTAGGCGTAGAATCTCCGGAGTCTGGCCGCGTTCCATGGGTTCGGCTCGAGTCTGTTATCGGATGCATTACATAAGCGGTACGCTCCTCCGGTGGGAACTTGGTCGATGATGAAGGGGCCTTCCCACTTGGGTTTGAGCTTGTCCTTCTTCTTCTCCGGTAAGCATAGAACGAGTTCACCAATATTATAAGTTTCCGCCCGTACTTCTCTGCTTTGGTATCGTCGAGCTTGTTGTTGATAGAATGCGGAACGGGCCTTAGCGACATCGCGTTCCTCCTCCAGAGCATCCAAGTTATCCTGCCGATCTAACTCGGCTTCCTTTTCTTCATACATGCATACGCGTGGCGAATCATGTATTATGTCACAAGGTAATACTGCTTCCGCACCGTACACCATAAAAAATGGTGTATATCTGGTGGTGCGATTCGGCATGGTCCGCAGCCCCCAGAGTACGGAGTCGAGCTCCTCGACCCAATGAGTATCCGACTCTGTCAAGGATCGCACTAGTCTGGGTTTAATGCCACTCATGATGAGACGTTTGCCCATTTGACCTGGCCATTTGTTTAAGGTTGGTATACGGAAGCATAGTCGAGCTTAATGCCCATTTTGCTGCACCAAGATTTAACCTCGTCAGCCGTGAAGTTTGAGCCATTATCGGTGATGATGTTGTGGGGGACACCGTATCGGTGTACGACCCCAGATATAAAGTCGATGACTGGTCCGGATTCGGCCGTTTTCACTAGTTTGGCTTCTATCCATTTGGTGAACTTATCTACCATGACCAATAGGTATTTTTCTTGTGGCTTCCCCCTTTAAGGCGTCCAACCATATCCAGCCCCCAGACCGCGAAGGGCCAAGTTATGGGGATTGTTTGGAGAGCAGTGGGGGGCATATGACTCTGATTGGCAAAGAGCTGGCAACCGACGCAATGTTGGACAAGGTCATGTGCGTCTGCTCGTGCCGTCGGCCAATAGAAACCTATACGGAAGGCCTTACTAACTAGTGCTCGAGCCGCGGCGTGGTGCCCGCCCAATCCGGCATGGATTTCAGCCAAGAGCTGCTGCCCTTCCTCTTCGGAGATGCACCTTTGAAGCACTCAGGTCGCGCTTTTCTTATAGAGTTCCCCTTCATGGACTTTGTAAGCTTTAGAACGTCGGACAATGCAGTGTGCTTCATTTTGGTCTTCGGGGAGCTCCTTCCTATTTAGGTAGGCCAAGAAGGGTTCAGTCCACGGGGCAATGACGGCCATTATTTCGTGGGCTGGCGTTCTTGTTTCGGTGGTAGAGCCTCCGATTATGTCTGTTAGTTCGAAATCTGGGGATGTATTCGGATCCGTGCTGGTATTGCCGGACTCCCCTTCCCATACCACGGATGGCTTGAACAGCCTTTCCAGGAATATGTTAGGTGGGATAGGGTCGCGTTTAGCGCCGATACGAGAAAGTAAATCTACCGCTTGATTGTTTTCTCGAGCCACATGGTGAAATTCGAGCCCCTCGAACCGAGCTGACATTTTAAGGACGGCATTACGGTAGGCCGCCATTTTTGGATCCTTGGCATCAAAGTCTCCGTTTATTTGGGATATTACAAGGTTTGAATCCCCGCGCACCTCTAGGCGTTGAATGCCCATAGAGACTTCCATCCGAAGACCGTGCAATAGAGCCTCATATTCAGCTGCATTGTTGGAGTCTGTGTATAATATCTGGAGGACATATTGGATCGTGTCTCCGATGGGAGACGTTAGGACTACACCTGCTCCCAATCCAGCCAGCATTTTAGAGCCGTCGAAGTGCATGATCCAGTTAGAGTATGCGTCGTACTCTTTAGGGAGTTCGGCTTCCGTCCATTCGGCGACAAAGTCAGCTAATACTTGCGACTTAATAGCCCATCGAGGCTTGTATATTATGTCGAACGGAAGGAGCTCTATGGACCATTTGGCAATCCGGCTCGTGGCATCGCGGTTATTTATTATATTGTTTAGTGGTACTTCGGAGGCCACCGTAATCGAACACTCTTGAAAGTAGTGTCATAGTTTTCGGGATGCCATGAAGACCGCATATGCTATTTTTTGATAGTGTGGGTATCGGGATTTGCATGGGGTGAGTACCATGGATATGTAGTAAACCGGCTTCTGTAGTGGGAATTTGTATCCGTCTACCTCTCGTTGGACGACGAGTACCGCGCTTACAACTTGATGTGTTGCAGCTATGTACAGCAGCATGGGTTCGCTGATATTTGGCACTGTTAGGACTAGATTATTGGCCAATAAGGTCTTTATTTCATCGAGTCTGGCCGCGGCTGCATCCGTCCACATGAAGTGTTCAGTGCGCTAAAGAAGGCGGTAAAGCGGCAGTGCCTTTTCTCCTAACCTGGAGATAAAGCGGCTCAAAGCAGCCACGCATCCAACTAGTTTCTGGATGTGTTTGAGGTCTGTTGGTATAGCCAATTGCGATAAAGCTTGGATTTTTGCCGGATTAGCTTCAATTCCTCTATTGGAAACGATGAAGCCCAGCAGTTTTCCAGAGGGGACGCCGAAAACGCATTTCTCCGAATTCAGCTTAATGTCATATGTTCGTAGGTTGTCGAACGTAAGCCTCAAGTCATCTATTATTGTTTCGACGTGTCTTGTTTTTATGACTACGTCGTCCACGTATGCCTCCACTGTTTTGCCGATTTGCTTTTCCAGGCATGTTTGAATCATGCGTTGATAGGTTGCACCGGCATTCTTGAGCCCGAAAGGCATGGTGTTGAAGCAGAAAGGGCCATATGGTGTTATGAAAGTTGTAGCAGCTTGGTCGGACTCTGCCATCTTTATTTGATGGTACCCAGAGTATGCGTCGAGGAAACACAGCGAGTCGTGTCCTGCTGTGGCATCGATGATTTGATCAATGCGAGGGAGGGGAAAGGGATCCTTGGGGCAAGCCTTGTTAAGGTCTTTGAAGTCGACGCATAGGCGCCAGGATTTATCCTTCTTTGGTACCATTACCAAGTTCGCCAGCCAATCCGGATGTTTGATATCTTTGATGAATCCGGCCTCAAGCAACTTGGCTAGCTCCTCCCCCATGACTTGTCGTTTGGGCTCTGAAAATCGCCTTAGGGTCTGTTTGACGGGTTTGTATCCCTTTAGTATGTTAAGGCTGTGTTCGGCCAATTCGCGCGGGATGCCCGGCATGTCCGATGGGTGCCAGGCGAAAATGTCCCAATTCTCGCATAAGAAGTCTCGCAGTGCGGCGTCCATAGTGGGGCCTAACTGTGTCCCGATGGAGGCTGTCTTCATGGGGTCCGTGGGGTGGACTTGGAATTTGACTATCTCATCTGCGGGTTTAAATGAGGTGGACTTGGGTCGTTTGTTGAGTATCACATCGTCCCTGTCCACGGTGGCGCGCAGCGTTGTTAATTCTTCTGCTACTATGGCTTCGGACAGTGCCTCCAAGGCTAGAGCTGCGGTTTTGTTTTCGGCGCAGAGTGCGACGTCCAGATCACTAGCTAGAGTGATGATTCCATTGGGTCCGGGCATTTTAAGCTTCATGTACCCGTAATGGGGTATAGCTTGAAAGCTCGCAAACGCGTCCCGCTCTAAAAGGGCGTGGTATCCGCTGCTGAAAGGGGCCACTTGGAACACGATTTCTTCGGACCTGTAATTCTCTGGGGTGCCGAATACCACATCGAGTGTGATTTTCCCCGCGCACCGTGCCTCCCGACTAGGGATGATTCCCCTGAAGGTTGTGCCGCTTTGCTCAATGCGGCCTTTATCGATTTCCATCTTCTTGAGTGTTTCTCCGTAGATCAGGTTCAATCCGCTTCCGCCGTCCATGAGCACTTTAGTGTGCCGAGAGCCGTACACAATTGGACTAAGGACCAAAGCGGCTGGTGCCCGGGCGGTCTAGAATTGGGGCTCGTCACTGGCATTGAAAGTTATAGCAGTGTCGTTCCACGGATTTACTTTTGCCACTCGGCAGATTTCAGCAGAGCTTCGATGGGCTCGCTTGCGCCTATTGTTTGAGGCGAAAGTCTTGAAGACTGTTAGTACCGTATTGTGTTCCTGGGCGGGATGTTGTTCGGCTTTATGGCTCTCGAGGAGATTCTCGCCACTCTTAGCTACCTACCGGAGTATCCAACATGCCCTAAGGCTATGGGATGGTGTTGCATCCGGCGTACTGTGAAGCTTGCATGGCCATTGAGCCATCCTTCCAATACGGTTCCACGCCCTGGGGTGGGTTTTGGTTTCTTGGGGATTGAATTGGTCGACTTACGAGAGTTCGGTCGTTTAGTTCGGACCAAGGTTCTGGTGAGGGCCGTACTATCCCAAAATTCTATTTGGGTTTTCCAGGCGCTCTCCATCGCATAGTACTTCTGTAATATGGTCGCTAAGTCCGCAAAGTGTGCTATATCACGGCGGCCTATAGCATTAAGGAGTCCTTTGTTTGTGCAGTTTTTGCAGAAAAGTGAGACTACGTCCTACTCGTGGCGGTCCTCAACCTTGTTAAGCGCAAGGAGGAATCTGGCCCAGTAATGGTGTACCGTCTCTAGGGACTCTTGCCTGACGCGGGAGAGACGGTTTAAGTCCGAGCGAGTGTCGTTGGCCGAATCTGGATTTTGATCCGATCTGACACCCGGGGGCATGGAAGGTTCCGAGCCCGGCAGTTTGAGGTCCGGAGTATCACCCGATCTCCTCGGCCCGATGCCCGACTCTAAGTCTGGGACTCGGGTCATGTCTTCCTTTGGGTAGGTGTTTGGTTTACTGACTTCAGTGATCCGGACATAATTCGTCCTCAAAGTTGAGGGCCGACCCGGGTGTGGTTCCTCCACTACCGCTATCTCATGGGTGGCCGGCGGGGATTTAATGTCCCTCTGGTCGGGTTTAAGCCCAATCCGGTCATAGTCTGTAGCGACTCCCAAAGCGGCGATGCGATCCAGGAGCTCATTAAGAGAGGAGAGCTCTACCGGATCCATCTGTTCGGCAAGCTCCGAATTGACGCGAAGGTCATGTGTGATGATCCGAGAGGCCACCGTTGGCGCGACAGCCAATGGGCCGGCCATAATGAAGCCGCCAAGTTGAAGGATCTGGCCTATAGCCAGCGTTCCTCCAGAGATGATGTCGTCCTTGAGAACGAGACGAGCCATCAAGCCTTGCAGCGACGACACAGAGGAACTCTCAATGGAAGCACCAATGTCGGTGTCAAAATCGGCGGATCTTGGGTAGGGGGTCCCGATCTATGCGTCTTAGGCTGATGGTAACAGAAGCAAGGGACACAATGTTTACCCAGGTTTGGGCCCTCTCGATGGAGGTAAAACCCTACTTCCTACTTGATTAATATTGAAGATATGAGTAGTACAAGAGTAGATCTACCACGAGATCATAGAGGCTAAACCCTAAGAGCTAGCCTATGATGGTATGATTGTAATTGTGATCGCCCTTCTAAGGACCATCCTCTTCGGTTTATATAGACACCGGAGAGGGCTAGGGTTTACATGGAGTTGGTTACAAGGAAGGAAACATAATATCCGGATCGCCAAGCTTGTCTTCCACGCAAAGGAGAGTCCCACCCGGACGCGGGCCGAAGTCTTGAGTCTTGTATCTTCACGCTTCAATAGTCCGGACGATGTATATAGTCCGGCTGTCCGGATACCCCCTAATCCAGAACTCCCTCACCCGGCGCGCCCCCCACCCTCGTGGGCCCCTTGAGCGTCCACCGACCTACTTCTTCCTCCTATGTATACCCACGTACCCTAAAAACATCCAGGAGCACCACGAAAAACTATTTCCACCGCCGCAACCTTCTATATCCACGAGATCCCATCTTGTAGCCTTCGTCAGCGCTCCGCCAGAGGGGGAATCGACCACGGAGGGCCTCTACATCATATCCAAGGCCTCTCCTATGAGTTGTGAGTAGTTTACCGCAGACCTTCGGGTCCATAGTTATTAGCTAGATGGCTTCTTCTCTCTCTTTGAATCTCAATACAAAGTTCTCCTCGATCTTCTTGGAGATCTATTCGATGTAACTCTTTTTGCAGTGTGTTTGTCGAGATCTGATGAATTGTGGGTTTATGATCAAGTTTATCTATGAGAAATATTTGAATCTCCTCTGAATTCTTTTATGTGTGATTAAGTTATCTTTGCAAGTCTCTTCGAATTATCAGTTTGTTTGGCCTACTAGATTGATCTTTCTTGCAATGGGAGAAGTGCTTAGCTTTGGGTTCAATCTTGTGGTGTCCTTTCCCAGTGACAGCAGGGGCAGCAAGGCACGTATTGTATTGTTGCCATCGAGGATAAAAATATGGGGTTTATATCATATTGCATGAGTTTATCCCTCTACATCATGTCATCTTTCTTAATGCGTTACTCTGTTCTTCATGAACTTAATACTCTAGATGTAGGCAGTCGTCGGTCGATGTGTGGAGTAATAGTAGTAGATGTAGGCAGGAGTCGGTCTACTTGTCACGGACGTGATGCCTATATACATAACTATGCGCTTTTCTATCAATTGCTCGACAGTAATTTGTTCACCCACCATAATACTTATGCTATCCTGAGAGAAGCCACTAGTGAAACCTATGGCCCCCAGGTCTATCTTTTATCATATAAGTTTACAATCTACTTTTATTTGCATCTTTACTTTTCCAATCTATATCATACAAATACCAAAAATATTTATCTTATCATATTATCTCTATCAGATCTCACTATCGCAAGTGCTCGTTGTCAGGACCCCGACTCGATGTCACATCGATCTAGCTGGTAACACCTCATATCACTTTGCGGCCTCACGCACGGTATCCCCACGGGTGTCGTCTTACCTTTTCCCGGGACCGTTTGCGCCTTTTGGCTCACGTATATGATAGTGTCGCTAGCATCCATATGATAAAGAGCCCGGGCTGACATGACTAGTCGTAAACCCAAAGTGGCACAGACTTACAGGGACAGGCATCCATGACCCAGCTTCGAACGTGTCGGTCATCAGCAAGTGGGTCCGGGCTGTAGCACTGGGCTAGCAGGACTCCGGCACTCAATGCGTGACATTTCCCCGAAGGGACAGACACAGGAACGAAGAAGGACACATGCCGGCCAGCCTAAGTGTTCCAGAGCAGTAGCAAGCTACCATGGCTCAGCGGTAACACTAGGAGACATTTCCCGGTAAGAGAGGCTACTAAAGATAAACAACTAGATAGTCAGATCCCACACATACCAAGCATTTCAATCATACACACAATATGCTCGATATGTGCAAATACAACGAAGCATCACAACATGACTCTACGACACAAGTACTTTATTTAGGGCTCAGAGAGCCATACATAACATACACACAAAGGTACGGGTCTCACGACCCAACATACAAGTCATACAATCATACAAGCCAACAGCGGAAGTAACTTGTCTGAGTACAGACAACTAGTAAAATAAAAGAGGCTTGGAAAGCCTAGCTATACTACGTGGTCCTTCACAAGCTCAGGGTCACCACCTGGGTCTTTTAGCCTACTCGTTGATGTCCACGTCTACATAAAACCCATCAGAAGGGGTTGCAGCGTCTTCTATAAAAATGTAGAATATAGCAACATGAGTACAAAGGTACTCAGCAAGACTTACATCAGATCCTACATACATGCACAGTATCAGGAAGGGTTGGTGGAGTTATTGCAGCAAGCCAGCTTTGACTCTTGGCTAGACTATCCTACGATACTCCAATTTGAAATAGTTTTGCGCACACGAGTCCACTACTCACCACTTCAATACACTACCGAGGATCCACCTCCGTCTTCCTACGGAAGAGCCATCCTCGACACTCACACTTATCTTGAGGCTTTAGTAGTTTCCATTTACTTGTCTATGAACTGTATAGGCAACCAAGTAGTCCTTTACCGCGGACGCGGCTATTCGAATAGATCATGTTAACCCTGCAGGGGTGTACTTCCTCATACATGTTTCCACCACTTAGCGTCTGCACACGACATGTGCTCAGCAGACTTCAAGCGAAAGCCGACGTGGGTGTAGACCACGACCTACCTAAACACTTAAGCCTCTAGTCCAGGTTTATCGCCTATTCAGGTTCCATCCGCAGGGAGTCCGGCCGAGGTTTCCCATACGGCCCCGAACGATGTGAACAGGGTTCCCGAGATACCTAACGAGTATTCGGTACACCCGGCCACGTACCTACCGCATCACAGCCCACCCCTACGGTCAGCGCTGTCCACGGCCTCCAGTAGGCTACAAACACCAGAAACTACTTGCAACTCCTGGACAGAGAGCTAGGGTGAATAAGAAGTCGAGCGGGGTCATATTTCAGGGCCCAATGCATGGTAGTAGCTGTATCTTAAATCACACATACAGATCTCAGTGCTTAAGGTCGGCTTCAATGAAACAACCCACCATGTACTCCTACATGGCCTCTCATCGATACCTTTACCAAATCGTGTTCACCACACCACTCTCATTACCGACATAATCATTTCACTCTAGCCCATCACCCAGATGAACCAGACCTGACACAACTCTAAGCATAGCAGGCATAGCAAGGTAGGAACAACACATACATATGGCTCAATCAACTCCTACACATGCTAGTGGGTTTCATCTAGTTACTGTGGCAATGACAGGTCATGCAGAGGAAATGGGTTCAACTACCGCAGCACACAACAGTTTGAATCGTGTTGTCTTAATGCAGTAAAAGAGAGCAGGAGCGAGAACATGGGATTGTATCGATATGATCAAATGGTTGGTTGCTTGCCTGATGGTTCGTTGCACGGATACGGTTCTTCGTTAGGGTAATCCCGGTACTCCTCGGGGACAGATCCTGTCGCAAAGGATAACGATACACAGGCATCACCAAACAATGTGCAACAATATGATGCATGCATGAAACATGGCAATATGAGTGTGTTGGGCTAATGCAACTAAAGCCAGGAGGGTTTGAACAAATTTGAATCAAAGATTCAAATTTCAAATTCAAATATGGCCTTTTAAAGTGCCTTTTCTTGTTCTGATTAAAACATCAATTTAACTTGTTTGATCATGCATGAAAATAGTACAGATGGATAGATTGGATTTTTCTGATCATTTTTCATATATAATTTGTCCAATTTGGAGTTACAGAATAAAAGTTATGAATTTTTGAAGTTTAAATAATATTCTGGAATTTCCTGATTTAATTTAAATCCAGAAATATCATTTACTGCGTCAGCCTGACATCACAGTGACATCAGCAGGTCAACAGAGCTGGCTCGGGTCAAACCTGACGTGTGGGGTCCACACGTCAGTGTCACAGGGGCTAATCCCGCGTTGACCCCGGGCTGGTTAGCTTTGACTAAGCCCTGGGGCCCACTTGTCAGCGTCAGTAGGTGGTGGATTAGTGGTTAATCAACTAGGCCACGTCAGCTCGCTGGAGTTCTGGCCGGCGGCGACCAACAGTGCGGCGGCGATAGTGGTTTTGGTCGTTTCGGCCACCAAATGGACCGCGGAGATCACCGGAGTGAAGCTGAGGACGACCCGCGGCTCTTGGCGGAGTCCGTTGGGGTCGGGGTGGCCGGAGTTGACGGCGGTGAGCTCGGCTGCGGCCGCCGGGGTTCGGTCGTGCACGGGAGTGGTGCTGGAGCTCGAAGTCGAGCAAAGTGAGGCGCTAGGGATGCTCTACTGGGTTCTGTGAACGCGTTGGACTCGCCGGGGTGACCAAATGGTCACCGGAGCTGCGTCGACGGCGAGCTCGGCGACGGCGGAGGTTCGGCCGTGGTGGAGATGAAGCTACGGTGAGGGAACGAGGGGGAGAGGAGGGGGAAACGGTGGCGTAGCTCACCGCGGTTGCAGTGGGCGTCGAAGCGGGCTCGGGGACGTGCTGGAGACGGCGAATTCGTCGGCGACGGTGGTCGGAGCCCGAAGAGGGGAACGGCGACGTGGCGGCGATGCAGGGCTTCCGGGGACTCGTGGAGCGGTGGGGAGGAAGAGGGAGTTGTGGCGGAGCTTCTGAGCTACTCGGGGGAGCGAGGGGTGGCCGGAGACAGTGGCTACGGCGAACGGCGGCGACGGTGTGCTTCGGCCGAGAGCGAGAGAGAGCGAGGGAGAAACGGGGGAGAGTGAGCGAGAGCAGGGGGGATCGGGACGGGCTGCGGACGTCGTCCACGCGGCCAGGAGGGCGTCGGCAAGCAGGAGGTGGCCGCGCGGCCGCGCGCGCGCGAGCACGCAGCAGCTTCGGGGCGTGGGGAGGAAGACGACGGGGAGCTACAGTGCTGGGCTGGCTAGCTGGGCCGGCCAGCTGGCTGGGCCGCACAGGTAAGTCTTCCCTCTCTTTTCTGTTTTCTGTTTTATTTAATATTTCTGCAACTTTGTTGAATTAAATAAAATACCTAGTCAATTCCAAAAATCACCAAACTACTCCTGGTCCATAGTTGGAATATTTCCAACATGAAACATTTCAGTTTGGAGATATTTGAGCATTTAAATATTTTATATTATTTTAAATGCCCAAATTCAAATATCTATGATTTAATTCAAAGACCCTATGATGGCCTAGAAAAATGTGCACCACTTTTGTCAGAGGTTCTGAACCAAGGCTAAAATGATGGACATTTTAGAAGGGCATTTCAGGTTCATTGAAAAATTATTTTAGTAACCCTAGTTGGTTTCAGAGGGGACTGGGGGTTCTGTCATCCCCATTTCAAGTTTCTGATGAAAAGTAAACATGATGCAACACTCTAATGCATGACTAGCTAGGGTGTGACATCGATCTAGCTGGTAACACCTCATATCACTTTGCGGCCTCACGCACGGTATCCCCACGGGTGTCGTCTTACCTTTTCCCGGGACCGTTTGCGCCTTTTGGCTCACGTATATGATAGTGTCGCTAGCATCCATATGATAAAGAGCCCGGGCTGACATGACTAGTCGTAAACCCAAAGTGGCACAGACTTACAGGGACAGGCATCCATGACCCAGCTTCGAACGTGTCGGTCATCAGCAAGTGGGTCCGGGCTGTAGCACTGGGCTAGCAGGACTCCGGTACTCAAAGCGTGACATTTCCTCGAAGGGACAGACACAGGAACGAAGAAGGACACATGCCGGCCAGCCTAAGTGTTCCAGAGTAGTAGCAAGCTACCATGGCTCAGCGGTAACACTAGGAGACATTTCCCGGTAAGAGAGGCTACTAAAGATAAACAACTAGATAGTCAGATCCCACACATACCAAGCATTTCAATCATACACACAATATGCTCGATATGTGCAAATACAACGAAGCATCACAACATGACTCTACGACACAAGTACTTTATTTAAGGCTCAGTGAGCCATACATAATATACACACAAAGGTACAGGTCTCACGACCCAACATACAAGTCATACAATCATACAAGCCAACAGCGGAAGTAACTTGTCTGAGTACAGACAACTAGTAAAATAAAAGAGGCTTGGAAAGCCTGGCTATACTATGTGGTCCTTCACAAGCTCAGGGTCACCACCTGGGTCTTTAGCCTACTCGTTGATGTCAACGTCTACATAGAACCCATCAGAAGGGGTTGCAGCGTCTTCTGTAAAATGTAGATTATAGCAACATGAGTACAAAGGTACTCAGCAAGACTTACATCAGATCCTACATACATGCATAGTATCAAGAAGGGTTGGTGGAGTTATTGCAGCAAGCCAGCTTTGACTCTTGGCTAGACTATCCTACGATACTCAAGTTTGAAATAGTTTTGCGCACACGAGTCCACTATTCACCACTTCAATACACTACCGAGGATCCACCTCCGTCTTCCTACGGAAGATCCATCCTCGGCACTCACACTTATCTTGAGGCTTTTAGTAGTTTCCATTTACTTGTCTATGAACTGTATAGGCAACCAAGTAGTCCTTTACCGCGGACGCGGCTATTCGAATAGATCATGTTAACCCTGCAGGGGTGTACTTCTTCATACATGTTTCCACCACTTAGCGTCTGCACACGACATGTGCTCGGCAGACTTCAAGCGAAAGCCGACGTGGGTGTAGACCACGACCTACCTAAACACTTAAGCCTCTAGTCCAGGTTTATCGCCTATTCAGGTTCCATCCGCAGGGAGTCCGGCCGAGGTTTCCCATACGGCCCCGAACGATGTGAACAGGGTTCCCGAGATACCTAACGGGTATTCGGTACACCGTGCCACGTACCTACCGCATCACAGCCCACCCCTACGGTCAGCGCTGTCCACGGCCTCCAGTAGGCTACAAACACCAGAAACTACTTGCAACTCCTGGACAGAGAGCTAGGGTGAATAAGAAGTCGAGCGGGGTCATATTTCAGGGCCCAATGTATGGTAGTAGCTAATTCTTAAATCACACATACAGATCTCAGTGCTTAAGGTCGGCTTCAATGAAACAACCCACCATGTACTCCTACATGGCCTCTCATCGATACCTTTACCAAATCGTGTTCACCACACCACTCTCATTACCGACATTAACATTTCACTCTAGCCCATCACCCAGATGAACCAGACCTGACACGACTCTAAGCATAGCAGGCATAGCAAGGTAGGAACAACACATACATATGGCTCAATCAACTCCTACACATGCTAGTGGGTTTCATCTAGTTACTGTGGCAATGACAGGTCATGCAGAGGAAATGGGTTCAACTACCGTAGCACACAGCAGTTTGAATCGCGTTGTCTTAATGCAGTAAAATAGAGCAGGAGCGAGAACATGGGATTGTATCGATATGATCAAATGGTTGGTTGCTTGCCTGATGATTCGTTGCACGGATACGATTCCTCGTTAGGGTAATCACGGTACTCCTCGGGGACAGATCCTGTCGCAAAGGATAACGATACACAGGCATCACCAAACAATGTGCAACAATATGATGCATGCATGAAACATGGCAATATGAGTGTGTTGGGCTAATGCAACTAAAGCCAGTAGGGTTTGAGCAAATTTGAATCAAAGATTCAAATTCCAAATTCAAATATGGCCTTTTAAAGTGCCTTTTCTTATTCTGATTAAAACATCAATTTAACTTGTTTGATCATGCATGAAAATAGTACAGATGGATAGATTGGATTTTTCTGATCATTTTTCATATATAATTTGTCCAATTTGGAGTTACAGAATAAAAGTTATGAATTTTTGGAGTTTAAATAATATTCTGGAATTTCCTGATTTAATTTAAATCCAGAAATTCAATTACTGCGTCAGCCTGACATCACAGTGACATCAGCAGGTCAACAGGGCTGGCTCGGGTCAAACCTGACGTGTGGGGTCCACACGTCAGTGTCACACGGGCTAATCCCGCGTTGACCCCGGGCTGGTTAGCTTTGACTAAGCCCTGGGGCCCACTTGTCAGCGTCAGTAGGTGGTGGATTAGTGGTTAATCAACTAGGCCACGTCAGCTCGCTGGAGTTCTGGCCGGCGGCGACCAACAGTGCGGCGGCGATAGTGGTTTTGGTCGTTTCGGCCACCAAATGGACCGCGGAGATCACCGGAGTGAAGCTGAGGACGACCCGCGGCTCTTGGCGGAGTCCGTTGGGGTCGGGGTGGCCGGAGTTGACGGCGGTGAGCTCGGCTGCGGCCGCCGGGGTTCGGTCGTGCACGGGAGTGGTGCTGGAGCTCGAAGTCGAGCAAAGTGAGGCGCTAGGGATGCTCTACTGGGCTCTGTGAACGCGTTGGACTCGCCGGGGTGACCAAATGGTCACCGGAGCTGCGTCGACGGCGAGCTCGGCGACGGCGGAGGTTCGGCCGTGGTGGGGAGGAAGCTACGGTGAGGGAACGAGGGGAAGGAGAGGGGGAAACGACTCGGGGGCTCACCGCGGTTGCAGTGGGCGTCGAAGCGGGCTCGGGGACGCGCTGGAGACGGCGAATTCGTCGGCGACGGTGGTCGGAGCCCGGAGAGGGGAACAGCGACGTGGTGACGATGCAGGGCTTCCGGGGACTCGTGGAGCGGTGGGGAGGAAGAGGGAGTTGTGGCGGAGCTTCTGAGCTACTCGGGGGAGAGAGGGGTGGCCGGAGACAGTGGCTACGGCGAACGGCGGCGACGGTGATCTTCGGCCGAGAGCGAGAGAGAGCGAGGGAGAAACGGGGGAGAGTGAGCGAGAGCAGGGGGATCGGGACGGGCTGCGGACGTCGTCCACGCGGCCAGGAGGACGTCGGCAAGCAGGAGGTGGCCGCACGGCCGTGCGCGCGCGAGCACGCAGCAGCTTCGGGGCGTGGGGAGGAAGACGACGGGGAGCTACAGTGTTGGGCTGGGTCGGCTGCTAGCTGGGCCGGCCAGCTGGCTGGGCCGCGCAGGTAAGTCTTTCCCCTTTGTTTTCTGTTTTCTGTTTTATTTAATATATCTGCAACTTTGTTGAATTAAATAAAATACCTAGGCAACTCCAAAATTCACCAAACTACTCCTGGTCCATAGTTGGATTATTTCCAACATGAAACATTTTAGTTTGGAGATATTTGAGCATTTAAATATTTTATATTATTTTAAATGCCCAAATTCAAATATCTATGATTTAATTCAAAGACCCTAGGATGGCCTAGAAAAATGTGCACCACTTTTGTCAGAGGTTCTGAACCAAGGCTAAAATGATGGACATTTTAGAAGGGCATTTCAGGTTCATTGAAAAATTATTTTAGTAACCCTAGTTGGTTTCAGAGGGGACTGGGGGTTCTGTCATCCCCATTTCAAGTTTCTGATGAAAGAGTAAACATGATGCAACACTCTAATGCATGACTAGCTAGGGTGTGACAACTCACCCCCACTCAAAAGAATCTCGTCCCGAGATTTGGGTTCCTCCGAGAAGAAGGCGGGATATTCAAGTCGAAGACGATCCTCCCTTTCCCAAGTTGCTTCATCCTCAGAATGGTGCGACCATTGAACCTTGAGAAACTTGATATTACGACGTCGCGTGGTACGTTCGGCTTGATCGAGGATACGGATGGGGTACTCTCGATATGTAAGATTATCTTGGAGATCAAGCGTTTCGTGGTCCACTTCACGGATAGGATCCGAGAAGCAACGCCTGAGTTGAGAAACGTGGAAGACATCGTGAACTCTGGAGAGGTGCGGAGGTAGTTCCAACTGGTAGGCAACTTCTCCTCGTTTGGCAAGAATGCGAAAAGGTCCAATGTAACGAGGAGCCAATTTGCCTTTGATGCCGAAACGGTGGGTTCCCTTCAGAGGGGTGACCCGAAGATAAGCCTTCTCGTCAACCTCGAAAGTCATAGCCTTATGTTTTCGGTCATATTGACTCTTTTGACGAGATTGGGCTGTTTTCAATTTTTCACGAACGATACGAACTTGTTCCTCTGCTTCCTGAATCATATCCGGGCCAAAGAATTGTCTTTCCCCGGTCTCTGACCAGTTAAGGGGTGTTCGACATCGTCGTCCATAGAGAACTTCAAAAGGGGCTTTACCCAAGCTAGATTGATAGCTGTTGTTGTAAGCGAATTCGGCAAATGGAAGACACTTCTCCCAGTCCATCCCGAACGAGATAACAGAGGCTCGAAGCATGTCTTCCAGAATCTGATTGACGCGTTCCACTTGACCACTTGACTGAGGGTGGAAAGCGGTGCTAAAGGAGAGACGGGTTCCCATAGCATTTTGGAAACTTTCCCAAAATCGAGAGGTGAAAAGACTTCCTCGATCCGAATTGATTTCCAAAGGAACACCATGGAGGGACACTATTCGGGAGATGTATAAGTCTGCCAGCTGGCTAGCGGTTATACTCTCACGAACAGGTAAGAAATGAGCTACTTTGGAAAGACGATCGACCACGACGAAAATAGCATTATTCCCTCTTTTGGTCCTGGGAAAACCGGTAATGAAATCCATACCAATTTTATCCCATTTCCATTCAGGAATAGCTAAGGGTTGAAGGGTGCCAGCAGGCCGTTGATGCTCTGCTTTTACACGACGACAGACGTCGCAATTGGCAATATACTGAGCAATTTCTCTCTTCATCCTAGTCCACCAGAACCTCTGGCGTAGGTCCTGATACATTTTAGTACTACCGGGATGAATAGTGAGAGGAGATTCATGAGCCTCTTTCAGGATCAACTGCCGTAGATGCTGGTTCTTGGGAACCACTAGACGGTTCTCAAAGTACACAACACCATGATCATTTGTGGAGAAACAACTAGCACCTCCGCTAGCAATGTTCTCTTTGATTTTAGATATTCCCTTATCTCGCTTTTGGGCAGCGATGATTTGATCCGTAAGAGTAGGTTTTGCTACCAAGGTGGAAAGGTAACCTTGAGGAACAATGTGAAGGTTAAGCTTCCGAAATTCCTCATGGAGAAGCGGTTGACTTTGTTGTAACATCAGGTTGTTACAATAAGATTTACGACTTAGCGCATCAGCCATGACGTTGGCTTTCCCTGGGGTGTAGGTTATTCCTAAGTCGAAGTCTGTGATCAATTCAACCCAACGTCTCTGCCTGAGATTCAAATCCGGTTGGGTGAAGATGTACTTCAGGCTTTGGTGATCAGTGAATATTTCGCAACGATTACCGAGGAGGTAATGTCGCCAGGTCTTAAGTGCATAGACTACGGCGGCAAGTTCTAGATCATGAGTGGGATAATTCTCCTCATGTGGGTGCAATTGCCGTGAAGCGTAAGCAATTACGTGTCGATCTTGCATGAGAATGCAACCTAGTCCTTGTCGCGAGGCGTCGCAGTAGATAACAAAGTCCTTGGAGAAGTCTGGCGGTACCAGTACGGGAGCAGAAGTCAGGCGTCTTTTCAGTTCCTGAAAACTGTGCTCACATTGTGGAGTCCATTCGAACTTCTTATCTTTCTTGAGGAGTTCGGTTAGAGGTTTAGCAACTTTGGAGAAGTTCTCGACAAAGCGACGACAATAGCTCGCTAAGCCTAGAAAACTCCGAACTTGCTTGACCGATTCGGGTGGAGTCCAATCAAGGACGGCTTGAACTCGCTCAGGGTTAACCGCAATACCTTTACCAGATATTACATGGCCCAGATAGGTCACTTCTGGCAACCAGAATTCACATTTTGAAAATTTGGCATAAAGGCGATGCTCACGAAGTTTCTGCAACACTAGTCTTAGATGTTCGGCATGTTCTTCCTCGTTCTTGGAGTAGATGAGTATATCATCGAGATAAACTACGACGAATTTATCCAAATACTCCATGAAGATTGAGTTCATTAACCGAGAAAAGGTGGCTGGAGCGTTGGTTAAACCGAAGGACATGACGGTGTACTCGTATTGGCCATAACGAGTAACAAAGGCCGTTTTAGGAATGTCCCCGTTTCTGATTTTGATTTGATGGTATCCCAACCTCAAATCCATCTTGGAAAAGACTGAGGATCCAGCGAGCTGATCATACAGGTCGTTGATCCTGGGAAGTGGATATTTGTTCTTGATTGTGACCAAGTTGACAGGTCGGTAATCTACAACCATCCGGTCCGTACCATCCTTCTTCTTGACGAATAGGACGGGACAAGCCCACGGAGATGAACTAGGTCGGATGAAACCCTTTTTCAAGGATTCATCGAGTTGTTTCTTAAGCTCGGCTAGTTCTAGGGGTGCCATCTTATAGGGTCTTCTAGCAATCGGAACGGTTCCTGGAATGAGGTCTATTACAAACTCAACATCCCGGTCAGGTGGAACACCTGGCAATTCCTCTGGAAAGACATCCGGAAAGTCACGGACTACCGGGACGTCCTCAAGGTCTGGCAAAGGGTTGGCGTTAAGAGAATATAGTTGTCGCTTGGCTATTCGAGTCAAGACATTGACTATCTTCCCCGAAGGGTGGGTGAGTTGAACAGTCCTAGAGAAGCAATCAATTTTGGCATGATGAGCTGACATCCAGTCCATACCCAAAATGATATTAATATCTGAAGATTTAAGGGCTATCAAAGATGCAAGGAAGGCAAGTCTATCGACTTGGATTTCATTCCCATAACTTACCCTAGAGGTCTGCCATCTAGACCCAGGGGTAGAGATTTCCATAGTGGACGGCAGATCACAGAATGCAACGTTATGCAAACGAGCATAATTTTCAGATATAAAGGAATGAGAGGCTCCTGTATCGAAAAGAACAGATGCCGGGTGGCAATTAACAAGAAGCGTACCGAGAACGACGTTGGGATCCTCTTGAGCTTCTTCGGCAGAGACACAGTTGACATGGCCACGTGAAGCGGTGACCGGTTTAGCGTGGAACACTTTTCCTGTCGGCTTGCCACGGCCAACAGCTTTAGCAGATTGATTGGGGTTGGTCTGGGGACACTCACGCATATAGTGACCAGATTCCCCACACTTGAAACAAGTCACGGAACTGGTACGTGGAGGAGCATTATTGGTTGGACCCCCATAGGGCTTAGCTGGAGCAGACTGTTGAGCGGGGCGAGGCGCCTGGAAAAATGGCCTCGGTGTGAACCTGGGTGGCAGGGCGGTGTTGGGTACCCACACGCGGCGCTTCTGAGGGCCAGCACCGGATGAGGAACCCGTGTCACGTCCATGCTTGCGTGTTGCGTCATAGTCAGTCTGACCAGTTTCAGCACTGATGGCTTTGTTGACAAGTTTCGAGAAGGATGTGCACTCATGCAGACGGAGGTCGCGGCGAAGCTCAGGACTAAGGCCCTTGCGGAACCTTGCTTGCTTTTTGGCGTCAGTAGACACTTCCTCAGTTGCATATCGGGCGAGATTACCAAACTCTCTGCTATAGACATCCACAGAAAGTCGGCCTTGGGTGAAATTGCAAAATTCTTCACGCTTGCGGTCCTTGAGACCCTCCGGAATGTGATGTTCACGGAAAGCGTCGCTGAATTCAGCCCAAGTTGTGACATGGCCCGCTGGGCGCATAGCTCCATAATTCTCCCACCATAGACTGGCGGGGCCTTCAAGATGATATGCAGCAAAGGTGACCTTGTCAGCCTCAGCTACCAGTGCGGAACGCAGCTTGTGAGAGATACTGCGAAGCCAGTCATCAGCGTCGAGAGGCTCGACGGAGTGGTGGAACGTGGGTGGATGCAATTTGATAAAATCACTGAGTGACACCACGTTAGCCCTCTGATGGTGTGCTGTATTCTGTTCAATACGCTCCAGCAAACGGTTTGTTTCCCGCTTGTTTCTCTCAGCTTCCATCATAACCTCGGCTAGTGAAGGAGGTTGAGGCAGATGTTCATTTCTGGCTTCACTGCCTTCGGCCTGCTCTTGGGAAGCAGGGTTAGCGCGCGTGTTGACCATCCTAGGTAAACAAGACAATGATTTAGTCAGAATGATAAAATTCCGACATAGGATATAGAATGTAAGGAATAACTCGAAATGCAAGATGATCATCCGTATGACATGGTAGATACAGAAACTGCTTCTTTATTCCATCGTCATACACACCATACAGGTTTAGTACAAGACCAAGCAAGGTACTAAAACGGTGAAAAGAGGATTACATCTCATCGGAGGCATCTCAAGCTCCTATACATTATTTTTCTACATCTCCGGAAAGAGTACAAACTAGGTCATATCCCACGAGTCACGCGGGACGATAGACGACACAGCTAGTGCGAACTAGTGATACTACTACTAACTCAGACCGATCCGTAGTAGTCCTCGTAGAAGTCACCTCCATAGCCCGGAAGTTCAACATGATCATCCGGAAACAGACGGTCTCGCGGAGCTTGTGGACCATAGGGACTAGGATGAGGTCTTGGACCAGCAAACGGTGGCCTGCGAGGACCGCGAGGTGGGGTGATGCCTCCTACATCACGCCAAACCATCACGTCCGGCAGAGCAGATCTCACAGGATAGAGATCGCGCATATCTGAATATCCAGCTTGCACCGCTGGTGCGAACCGAGTCAAAGTGGCCCAGTGGTCAGCACGGGTATTGAAGAGCTCTAACCTCAAGGCCCGATTTTCACGGTCCTTATCCTCGAGCATCTCAGCAGTGGTGCGAGTCCGTGAATCCTCCTGAGTGGAGTCAGCATAGATAGCCTGGAAATATCCTTGTGCTCCCGGAAGTGATCCTGGCATATACCGGAAATCAGAGTCCCAAAATAACCCAGATCTGACTCGCATAATGGTCATCATAGAGTAGGCGGCATCCTGCACAGCCATCTCGATAGTAACCCCGAGTCCATAGGAGCAATGAAGAGGCTCAGTGGATCCAGGATAAGATGGAAATATCCTGACAGTGCAGAGATACTGGCTTTGATTAAAGTCTCGGAATTGCTCTTCGACCGTGTACTCAGGATACCAGCGGTATCCAGCCTCAGTCATTACCCTGACCAACTTAGCAGTATGGCCGGGTACATCTAGGCATCGAGTCAGGCGAACCACTTGATTGAGGTCGCGAGTGGCCATCTGAAAGCATAATCATAATGCAAAGGCATTAGAATTTCTAGCAAAATTTCGACAGCATAACAGCTGTAAATGCTCAAAAGGATATTGAGACATTTGTCAAAGGATTTCGTACACACCCAACATCATCATATCAAGTTCTGAAACCATTCCATCAACATAATGTGGTGATAGAACTGGACTAGGCTTGTAACCATCAAACTTATAAGGTACTACTGATTAGTAACTCGTGATCCTGATAGAGAGAACAGATCCTAATTCCTTAACCCCCGGTGGAAGAATGGACTGACTCAGATCAGAATGTCATAAGGTATAAGGAGTAAAAAGAGCCTTACGTTCCAACCCACAAGCAATTCCCCTACATATATCTAAGAATTTCAAGACTCAACATCGACCAGTTTGGCTTGGAGAACCTACAGGCAGTCCGGCTCTGATGCCAACGCTGTCAGGACCCCGACTCGATGTCACATCGATCTAGCTGGTAACACCTCATATCACTTTGCGGCCTCACGCACGGTATCCCCACGGGTGTCGTCTTACCTTTTCCCGGGACCGTTTGCGCCTTTTGGCTCACGTATATGATAGTGTCGCTAGCATCCATATGATAAAGAGCCCGGGCTGACATGACTAGTCGTAAACCCAAAGTGGCATAGACTTACAGGGACAGGCATCCATGACCCAGCTTCGAACGTGTCGGTCATCAGCAAGTGGGTCCGGGCTGTAGCACTGGGCTAGCAGGACTCCGGCACTCAATGCGTGACATTTCCCCGAAGGGACAGACACAGGAACGAAGAAGGACACATGCCGGCCAGCCTAAGTGTTCCAGAGCAGTAGCAAGCTACCATGGCTCAGCGGTAACACTAGGAGACATTTCCCGGTAAGAGAGGCTACTAAAGATAAACAACTAGATAGTCAGATCCCACACATACCAAGCATTTCAATCATACACACAATATGCTCGATATGTGCAAATACAACGAAGCATCACAACATGACTCTACGACACAAGTACTTTATTTAGGGCTCAGAGAGCCATACATAACATACACACAAAGGTACGGGTCTCACGACCCAACATACAAGTCATACAATCATACAAGCCAACAGCGGAAGTAACTTGTCTGAGTACAGACAACTAGTAAAATAAAAGAGGCTTGGAAAGCCTAGCTATACTACGTGGTCCTTCACAAGCTCAGGGTCACCACCTGGGTCTTTTAGCCTACTCGTTGATGTCCACGTCTACATAAAACCCATCAGAAGGGGTTGCAGCGTCTTCTGTAAAAATGTAGAATATAGCAACATGAGTACAAAGGTACTCAGCAAGACTTACATCAGATCCTACATACATGCACAGTATCAGGAAGGGTTGGTGGAGTTATTGCAGCAAGCCAGCTTTGACTCTTGGCTAGACTATCCTACGATACTCCAATTTGAAATAGTTTTGCGCACACGAGTCCACTACTCACCACTTCAATACACTACCGAGGATCCACCTCCGTCTTCCTATGGAAGAGCCATCCTCGACACTCACACTTATCTTGAGGCTTTAGTAGTTTCCATTTACTTGTCTATGAACTGTATAGGCAACCAAGTAGTCCTTTACCGCGGACGCGGCTATTCGAATAGATCATGTTAACCCTGCAGGGGTGTACTTCCTCATACATGTTTCCACCACTTAGCGTCTGCACACGACATGTGCTCGGCAGACTTCAAGCGAAAGCCGACGTGGGTGTAGACCACGACCTACCTAAACACTTAAGCCTCTAGTCCAGGTTTATCGCCTATTCAGGTTCCATCCGCAGGGAGTCCGGCCGAGGTTTCCCATACGGCCCCGAACGATGTGAACAGGGTTCCCGAGATACCTAACGGGTATTCGGTACACCCGGCCACGTACCTACCGCATCACAGCCCACCCCTACGGTCAGCGCTGTCCATGGCCTCCAGTAGGCTACAAACACCAGAAACTACTTGCAACTCCTGGACAGAGAGCTAGGGTGAATAAGAAGTCGAGCGGGGTCATATTTCAGGGCCCAATGCATGGTAGTAGCTGTATCTTAAATCACACATACAGATCTCAGTGCTTAAGGTCGGCTTCAATGAAACAACCCACCATGTACTCCTACATGGCCTCTCATCGATACCTTTACCAAATCGTGTTCACCACACCACTCTTATTACCGTCATAATCATTTCACTCTAGCCCATCACCCAGATGAACCAGACCTGACACAACTCTAAGCATAGCAGGCATAGCAAGGTAGGAACAACACATACATATGGCTCAATCAACTCCTACACATGCTAGTGGGTTTCATCTAGTTACTGTGGCAATGACAGGTCATGCAGAGGAAATGGGTTCAACTACCGTAGCACACAGCAGTTTGAATCGCGTTGTCTTAATGCAGTAAAATAGAGCAGGAGCGAGAACATGGGATTGTATCGATATGATCAAATGGTTGGTTGCTTGCCTGATGATTCGTTGCACGGATACGATTCCTCGTTAGGGTAATCACGGTACTCCTCGGGGACAGATCCTGTCGCAAAGGATAACGATACACAGGCATCACCAAACAATGTGCAACAATATGATGCATGCATGAAACATGGCAATATGAGTGTGTTGGGCTAATGCAACTAAAGCCAGTAGGGTTTGAGCAAATTTGAATCAAAGATTCAAATTCCAAATTCAAATATGGCCTTTTAAAGTGCCTTTTCTTATTCTGATTAAAACATCAATTTAACTTGTTTGATCATGCATGAAAATAGTACAGATGGATAGATTGGATTTTTCTGATCATTTTTCATATATAATTTGTCCAATTTGGAGTTACAGAATAAAAGTTATGAATTTTTGGAGTTTAAATAATATTCTGGAATTTCCTGATTTAATTTAAATCCAGAAATTCAATTACTGCGTCAGCCTGACATCACAGTGACATCAGCAGGTCAACAGGGCTGGCTCGGGTCAAACCTGACGTGTGGGGTCCACACGTCAGTGTCACAGGGGCTAATCCCGCGTTGACCCCGGGCTGGTTAGCTTTGACTAAGCCCTGGGGCCCACTTGTCAGTGTCAGTAGGTGGTGGATTAGTGGTTAATCAACTAGGCCACGTCAGCTCGCCGGAGTTCTGGCCGGCGGCGACCAACAGTGCGGCGGCGATAGTGGTTTTGGTCGTTTCGGCCACCAAATGGACCGCGGAGATCACCGGAGTGAAGCTGAGGACGACCCGCGGCTCTTGGCGGAGTCCGTTGGGGTCGGGGTGGCCGGAGTTGACGGCGGTGAGCTCGGCTGCGGCCGCCGGGGTTCGGTCGTGCACGGGAGTGGTGCTGGAGCTCGAAGTCGAGCAAAGTGAGGCGCTAGGGATGCTCTACTGGGCTCTGTGAACGCGTTGGACTCGCCGGGGTGACCAAATGGTCACCGGAGCTGCGTCGACGGCGAGCTCGGCGACGGCGGAGGTTCGGCCGTGGTGGGGAGGAAGCTACGGTGAGGGAACGAGGGGAAGGAGAGGGGGAAACGACTCGGGGGCTCACCGCGGTTGCAGTGGGCGTCGAAGCGGGCTCGGGGACGCGCTGGAGACGGCGAATTCGTCGGCGACGGTGGTCGGAGCCCGGAGAGGGGAACAGCGACGTGGCGACGATGCAGGGCTTCCGGGGACTCGTGGAGCGGTGGGGAGGAAGAGGGAGTTGTGGCGGAGCTTCTGAGCTACTCGGGGGAGAGAGGGGTGGCCGGAGACAGTGGCTACGGCGAACGGCAGCGACGGTGATCTTCGGCCGAGAGCGAGAGAGAGCGAGGGAGAAACGGGGGAGAGTGAGCGAGAGCAGGGGGGATCGGGACGGGCTGCGGACGTCGTCCACGCGGCCAGGAGGACGTCGGCAAGCAGGAGGTGGTCGCGCGGCCGCGCGCGCGCGAGCACGCAGCAGCTTCGGGGCGTGGGGAGGAAGACGACGGGGAGCTACAGTGTTGGGCTGGGTCGGCTGCTAGCTGGGCCGGCCAGCTGGCTGGGCCGCGCAGGTAAGTCTTTCCCCTTTCTTTTCTGTTTTCTGTTTTATTTAATATATCTGCAACTTTGTTGAATTAAATAAAATACCTAGGCAACTCCAAAATTCACCAAACTACTCCTGGTCCATAGTTGGATTATTTCCAACATGAAACATTTTAGTTTGGAGATATTTGAGCATTTAAATATTTTATATTATTTTAAATGCCCAAATTCAAATATCTATGATTTAATTCAAAGACCCTAGGATGGCCTAGAAAAATGTGCACCACTTTTGTCAGAGGTTCTGAACCAAGGCTAAAATGATGGACATTTTAGAAGGGCATTTCAGGTTCATTGAAAAATTATTTTAGTAACCCTAGTTGGTTTCAGAGGGGACTGGGGGTTCTGTCATCCCCATTTCAAGTTTCTGATGAAAGAGTAAACATGATGCAACACTCTAATGCATGACTAGCTAGGGTGTGACACTCGTGAAGGGATTGACAACCCCTCTATTGCGTTGGTTGCAAGGTTCTTGTTTGTTTGTGTAGGTGCGTGGGACTTCTGAGGAGCCTCCTACTGGATTGATACCTTGGTTCTCAAAAACTGAGGGAAATACTTACGCTACTTTGCTACATCACCCTTTCCTCTTCAAGGAAAACCAACGCAAGATCAAGACGTAGCAAGATGGATTTCTGGCACCGTTGCCGGGGAGGTCTTCACTCAAGTCAAGACATACCAAGTACCCATCACAAGCTCATCTCCCTCGCATTACATTATTTGGCATTTGCCTCTCGTTTTCCTCTCCCCCACTTCACCCTTGCTATTTTATTCGCCCTCCCTTTCCCAGTCTCCTCTCTCTTTCGCTTGCCTTTTTGTTTGCTTGTGTGTTGGATTGCTTGTCACGATGGCGCAAGATAATACCAAATTGTGTGACTTTTCCCATACTAATAATAATGATTTCCTTAGTACTCCGATTGATCCTCTTAATGATATTGAGTCTTGTGAAATCAATGCTGCTTTGCTGAATCTTGTTATGAAAGATCAATTCTCCGGCCTTCCTAGTGAAGATGCCGCTACCCATCTAAAAAACTTTGTTTATTTGTGTGAGATGCAAAAGAAGAAAGATATGGATAGTGATATTGTTAAACTGAATTTATTTCCGTTTTCACTTAGAGATCGTGCTAAAATTAGGTTTTCGTCTTTGCCTAAGAATAGTATTGATTCATGGAATAAGTGCAAAGATGCTTTTATCTCTAAGTATTTTCCTCCCGCTAAGATCATCTCTCTTAGGAACGATATTATGAATTTTAAACAACTTGATCATGAGCATGTTGCCCAATCTTGGGAAATAATGAAATTGATGATTCGCAATTGTCCTACTCATGGTTTGAATTTATGGATGATCATACAAAAAAATTATGCCGGATTGAATTTTGCTTCTAGAAATCTTTTAGATTCGGCCGCAGGAGGCACTTTTATGGAGATCACCTTAGGAGAAGCTACTAAACACCTTGATAACATTATGGCTAATTATTCGCAATGGCACACCGAAAGATCTACTAGTAAAAAAGTGCATGCTATATAAGAAATTAATGTTTTGAGTTGAAAGATGGATGAACTTATGAAATTTTTTGCTACTAAGACTGATCCTATTGATCCCAATGATATGCCTTTGTCTACTTTGATTGAGAATAATAATGAATCTATGGATGTGAATTTTGTTGGTAGGAATAATTTTGGTAACAATGCTTATAGTGGAAACTTTAATCCTAGACCATTCCCTAGTAATTCCTCTAATAATTATGGAAATTCCTATAGCAACTCTTATGGAAATTTTAATAAGATGCCCTCTGATTTTGAGAATAGCGTGAAAGAATTTATGATCTCTCAAAAGAATTTTAATGCTTTGCTTGAAGAAAAATTGCTTAAGGTTGATGATTAAGCTAGGAACGTTGATAGACTTTCGCTTGATATTGATTATTTGAAACTTAGATCTACTTCTCCTAAGCATGATATCAATGAGTCTCTCAAAGCCATGAGAATTTCCATTGATGAGTGCAAACAAAGAACCGCTAGGTTGCATGCAAAGAAAGATTGCTTTGTAAAAGCGTGTTCTTCTAGTTTCCATGAAAATAATGATGAAGATCTAAAAGTTATTGATGTGCCCCCTATTAAATCCTTGTTTTGCAATATGAATCTTAATAATGATGGGACTGGGGATGAGTCAACTTTAGTTAAAAGGCATCCCAATGATTCAGAGTTCTTAGATCTTGATGCTAAATTTGGTAAAAGTGGGATTGGAGAGGTCAAGACTTTAAATAGCATTGAACCCACTATCTTGGATTTCAAGGAATTTAATTATGATAATTGTTCTTTAATAGATTGTATTTCCTTGTTGCAATCCGTGTTGAATTCTCCTCATGCTTATAGTCAAAATATAAGCTTTTACCAAACATATCGTTGATGCCTTGATGCAATCTTATGAAGAAAAACTTAATTTGGAAGTTTCTATACCTAGAAAACTTTATGATGAGTGGGAACCTACTATAAAGATTAAAATTAAAGATCATTAGTGCTATGCTTTATGTGATTTGGGTGCTAGTGTTTCCACGATTCCGAAAACTTTATGTGATATTCTAGGTTTCCATGATTTTGATGATTGCTCTTTAAATTTGCACCTTGCGGATTCCACCATTAAGAAACCTATGGGACGGATCAATGATATTCTTATTGTTGCAAATAGGAATTATGTGCCCGTAGATTTTATCGTTCTTGATATAGATTGCAATCTTTCATGTCCAATTATTCTTGGTAGACCTTTTCTTAGAACGATTGGTGCAATTATTAGATTCCAATTTCCATTAAGGAAAGGCATGGAACACTTCCCTAGAAAGAAAGTTAAATTACCTTATGAATCTATCGTGCGAGCTACTTATGAATTAAGTGCCAAAGATAGCACTACTTAGATCTATCCTCGCTTTTATGCCTAGCTAGGGGCGTTAAACGATAGCGCTTGTTGGGAGGCAACCCAATTTTATTTTCGTTTCTTGCTTTTTGCTTCTGCTTAATAATAAATATTTCATCTATCCTCTGTTTAGATGTATTTTTGTGTTTTAATTAGTGTTTGTGCCAAGTAGAACCTATAGGATAACCTACGGTGATAGTTAATTTGATTCTGCTGAAAAATAGAAACTTTGCACGCACGAAAATAATTTTAGTAATTCACATAAACGAGATTTTGCGTTGATTCTTTTTGCTGTAGGTCAATAGACAAATTTACCAGGACTTCCTATTTTGGTAGGATTTTTAGAGTTCCATAAGTACTCAAGAGTTACAGATTTCTACAGACTGTTCTGTTTTTGACAGATTCTGTTTTCCGTATGTTGTTTGCTTATTTTGATGCCTCTATGGCTAGTATCAAAGGGTATGAACTATAAAGAAGTTGGAATACAGTAGATTTAGCACCAATATAACTAAAGAATGAGTTCATTACAGTACCTTATGTGGTGGTTTTTCTTTCTTGCACTAACGGACATTATGAGCTTTCCTGTTGAGTTTTGTGTTGTGAAGTTTTCAAGTTTTGGGTAAAGATTTGATGGACTATGGAATAAGGAGTGCCAAGAGCCCACCCAAATATATTCAAGGATAACCAAAAGCCTAAGCTTGGGGATGCCCCGGAAGGCATCCCCTCTTTCGTCTTCGTCTATTTTTAACTTTACTTGGAGCTATATTTTTATTCGCCACATGATATGTGTTTTGGTTGGAGCGTCTTGTATGATATTAGTCTTTGCTTTTTAGATTACCACAATCATCCTTGATGTACACACCTTTTGGGAGAAATGCACATGATTTAGAGTTTATTAGAATACTCTACGTGCTTCACTTATATCTTTTGAGCTAGATAATTTTTGCTCTAGTGCTTCACTTATATCTTTTAGACCACGGTTGTGGCTTTATTTTGTAGAAATTGTTGATCTCTCAAGCTTCGCTTATATTATTTTTAGAGTCTCTTAGAACTGCACGGTATTTGCTATGGTTATAAAATTGGTCCTAGAATGATGGGCATCCAAGTTGGGTATAATAAAAACTATCATAGAAAGTGAATTGGATGCTATGATCAATTTGATACTTGATAACTGTTTTGAGATATAGAGGTGGTGATATTAAATTCATGCTAGTTGGGTAATTGTGAATTTAAAGAATACTCGTGTTGAAGTTTGTGATTCCCGTAGCATGCACGTATGGTGAACCGCTTTGTGATGAAGTTGGAGCACAATTTTATTTATTGATTGTCTTCCTTATGAGTGGCGGTCAGGCATGAGCGATGGTCTTTTCCTACCAATCTATCCCCCTAGGAGCATGCGTGTAGTACTTTGTTTTCAATGGCTTACAGATTTTTGCAATAAGTATTTGAGTTATGTATGACTAATGTTGAGTCCATGGATTATACGCACTCTCACCTTCCACCATTGCTAGCCTCTCTTGTGCCGCGCAACTTTCACCGGTACCATACACCCACCATATACCTTCCTTAAAATAGCCACCATACCTACCTATTATGGTATTTCTATAGCCATTCTAAGATATATTGCCATGCAACTTTCCACTGTTCCATTTATTATGACATGCATCATCATTGTCATATTGCTTTTGCATGATCATGTAGTTGACATAGTATTTGTGGCAAAGCCACCTTCATAATTTTTCATACATGTCACTCTTGATTCATTGCATATCCCGGTACACCGCCGAAGGAATTCATATAGAGTCATATCTTGTTCTAAGTATCAAGTTGTAATCTTGAGTTGTAAGTAAATAAAAGTGTGATGATCTTTATTATTAGAGCATTGTCCCAAGTGAGGAAAGGATGATGGAGACTATGATTCCCCCACAAGTCGGGATGAGACTTCGGGCTTTATAAAAAAAGAGGCCAAAGAGCCCACTAAATAAAAAAAGAGGCAAAAGAGCCCACCAAATAAAAAAATAAGAGAAAAAGAGAGAAGGGACAATGTTACTATCCTTTTTACCACACTTGTGCTTCAAAGTAGCACTATGATCTTCATGATAGAGAGTCTCCTATGTTGTCACTTCCATATACTAGTGGGAATTTTTCATTATAGAACTTGGCTTTTATATTCCAATGATGGGCTTCCTCAAAATGCCCTAGGTCTTCGTGAGCAAGAAAGTTGGATGCACACCCACTTAGTTTCTTGTGTTGAGCTTTCATACATTTATAGCTCTAGTGTATCCGTTGCATGGAAATCCCTACTCACTCACATTGATATCTATTAATGGGATCTCCATAGCCCGTTGATACGCCTAGTTGATGTGAGACTATCTTATCCTTTTTGTCTTCTCCACAACCACCATTCTATTCCACATATAGTGCTATGACCATGGCTCACGCTCATGTATTGTGTGAAAGTGGAAAAAGTTTGAGATTACTAAAGTATGAAACAATTGCTTGGCTTGTCATCGGGGTTGTGCATGATTAAATACTTTGTGCGATGAAGATAGAGCAACAGCCAGACTATATGATTTTGTAGGGATAACTTTCTTTAGACATGTTATTTTGAGAAGACATGATTGCTTTGATTAGTATGCTTGAAGTATTACTATTTCTTATGTCAATATGAACTTTTATTTTGAATCAATTTGATCTGAACATTCATGCCACAATAAACAATACATTGAGAATTATACTAGGTAGCATTCCACATCAAAAATTCTGTTTTTATCATTTACCTACTCGAGGACGAGCAGGAATTAAGCTTGGGGATGCTTGATACGTCTCCAACGTATCTATAATTTTTGATTGTTCCATGCTATTATATTACCCGTTTTGGATGTTTATGGGCTTTACTTTACACTTTTATATCATTTTTGGGACTAACCTACTAACCGGAGGCCGAGCCCGAATTACTGTTTTTTTGCCTATTTCAGTGTTTTGAAGGAAAGGAATATCAAATGGAGTCCAAACGGAATGAAACCTTCGGGAGCGATCTTTTTGGAACAAACGTGATCCAGGGGACTTGGAGTGGACATCAAGCAACAGAGGAGGCGGCCACGAGGGTGCCCGGCGCGCCCCCCACCCTCGTGGGCCCCTCGAGCGTCCACCGACCTACTTCTTCCTCCTATATATACCTATGTACCCTGAAAACATCTAGGAGCACCACGAAAAACTATTTCCACCGTCGCAACCTTCTGTATCCGTGAGATCCCATCTTGGAGCCTTCGCCGGCGCTCCGCCAGAGGGGGAATCGACCACAGAGGGCCTCTACATCATCTCCAAGGCCTCTCCTATGAGTTGTGAGTAGTTTGCCGCAGACCTTCGGGTCCATAGTTATTAGCTAGATGGCTTCTTCTCTCTCTTTGAATCTCAATACAAAGTTCTCCTCGATCTTCTTGGAGATCTATTCGATGTAACTCTTTTTGCGGTGTGTTTATCGAGATCCGATGAATTGTGGGTTTATGATCAAGTTTACCTATGAGAAATATTTGAATCTCCTCTGAATTCTTTTATGTGTGATTAAGTTATCTTTGCAAGTCTCTTCGAATTATCAATTTGTTTGGCCTACTAGATTGATCTTTCTTGCAATGGGAGAAGTGCTTAGCTCTGGGTTCAATCTTGTGGTGTCCTTTCACAGTGACAGTAGGGGCAGCAAGGCACATATTGTATTGTTGCCATCGAGGATAAAAAGATGGGTTTTATATCATATTGCATGAGTTGATCCCTCTACATCATGTCATCTTCTTAATGTGTTACTCTGTTCTTCATGAACTTAATACTCTAGATGCAGGCAGGAGTCGGTCGATGTGTGGAGTAATAGTAGTAGATGTAGGCAGGAGTCGGTCTACTTGTCACGGACGTGATGCCTATATACATGATCATGCCTAGATAATCTCATAACTATGCGCTTTTCTATCAATTGCTCGACAGTAATTTGTTCACCCACCGTAATACTTATGCTATCTTGAGAGAAGCCACTAGTGAAACCTATGGCCCCTGGGTCTATCTTTTATCATATAAGTTTAGAATCTAGTTTTATTTGCATCTTTACTTTTCCAATCTATATCATAAAAATACCAAAAATATTTATCTTATCATATTATCTCTATCGGATCTCACTTTTGCAAGTGACCGTGAAGGGATTGACAACCCCTTTATTGCATTGGTTGCGAGTTTCTTGTTTGTTTGTGTAGGTGTGTGGGACTTCTGAGGAGCCTCCTACTGGATTGATACCTTGGTTCTCAAAAACTAAGGGAAATACTTACGCTACATTGCTGCATCACCCTTTCCTCTTCAAGGAAACCAACGCAAGCTCAAGACGTAGCAGGGAGAGGATGAAATTAATGATACATAATTGCCCTACACATGGTTTGAATTTGTGGATGATTATACAAATTTTTTATGCCGGATTGAATTTTGCTTCTAGAAATCTATTAGATTCAAACGCGGGAGGCACTTTTATGAAAATCACTTTAGGAGAGGCTGCTAAGCTCCTACATAATATTATGGTTAATTATTCTCAATGGCACACTGAAAGATCCACTAGTAAAAAAGTTCATGCGATTGAAGCGATTAATGTTTTGAGTGGAAAGATGGATGAACTTATGAAATTATTTGCTAATAAAAGTGTTTTTTATTATCCTAATGATATGCCTTTGTCCACTTTGATTGAGAATAATAATGAATCTATGGATGTGAATTTTTTGGGAAGGAACAATTTTGGAACAATGCGTATAGAGGAAATTTTAATCCTAGGCCTTTTCCTAGTAATTCCTATAATAATTATGGTAATTCCTACAACAACTCTTATGGAACTTTTAATCAGATGCCCTCTGATTTTGAGAATAGTACTAAAGAATTTATGAGTTCGCAAAATAATTTTAATGCTTTGATTGAATATAAATTGCTTAAGATTGATGAGTTGGCTAGGAACGTGGATAGAATTTCTCTTGATGTTGATTCTTTGAAACTTAGATCTATTCCACCTAAGCATGATATCAGTGAGTCTCTCAAAGCCATGAGAATTTCCATTGATGAGTGAAAAGAAAGAAACGCTAGGATGCGTGCTCAAAAGGTTTGGTTTGTGAAAGCGTGTTCTTCTAATTTCCATGATAATAATGATGAAGATCTAAAAGTGATTGATGTGACTCCTATTAAATCTTTGTTTTCCAATATGAATCTTGATAAAGATGGGAATGGAGATGAGTCAACTTTAGTTAAAAGGTGTCTCAATGATTTGGAGTTTTTAGATCTAGATGCAAAAATTGATAAAAGTGAGATTGAAGAGGTCAAAACTTTAAGTAGCAATGAATCCACTATTTTGGATTTCAACGAATTTAATTATGACAATTGTTCTTTAATAGAATGTATTTCCTTGTTGCAATCCGTGTTAAATTCTCCTCGTGCTTATAATCAAAATAAAGCTTTTACTAAACATATCGTTGATGCTTTGATGCAATCTTTTGAAGAAAAGCTTGAACTAGAAGTTTCTATCCCTAGAAAGATTGTTCTTTAAATTTTCATCTTGCGGATTCCACCATTAAGAAACCTATGGGAAGGATTAATGATGTTCTTATTGTTTCAAATAGGAATTATGTGCCCGTATATTTCATTGTTCTTGATATAGATTGCAATCCTAGATGTCCTATTATTCTTGGTAGACCTTTCCTTAGAACGATTGGTGCAATTATTCATATGAAAGAAGGAAACATTAGATTCCAATTTCCTTTAATGAAGGGCATTCAACACTTTCCTAGGAAGAAAATTAAATTTCCTTATGAATCTATTATGAGAGCCACTTATGGATTGCATACCGAAGATAGCAATACCTAGATCTATTCTTGTCTTTATGCCTAGCTAGGGGCGTTAAGCGATAGCGCTTGTTGGGAGGCAACCCAATTTTATTTTTTTATTCTTTACTTTTTGCTCCTGTTTAGTAATAAATAATTCATCTACCCTCTGGTTATATTTGGTTTTATGTTTTAGTTAGTGTTTGTGCCAAGTAGAACCTTTGGGAAGACTTGGGTGAAGTCTTTGCGATCTTGCTGTAAAAAAATAGAAACTTTTGCGCTCACGAGAATAGCTGTCATTTTTTACAGCAGAGTGATTTTAGGTTGATTCTCTTTTAAGAAGATTAATAGACAAATTCCTCACATCCACCAATTTATTTCAGAATTTTTGGAGTTAAATAAGTATTCGAAAGTTACAGATTCCTACAGACTATTCTGTTTCTGACGGATTCTGTTTTTCGTGTGTTGTTTGCTTATTTTGATGAATCTATGAGTAGTATCGGGGGGTATGAACCATAGAGAAGTTGGAATAAAGTAGGTTTAAAACCAACATAAATAAATAGAGTCCATTAAAGTACCTTAAAGTGGTGGTTTATCTTCTTATACTAACGGAGCTCATGAGATTTTCTATTGAAGTTTTGTGTTGTGAAGTTTTCAAGTTTTGGGTAAGGATTTGATGGCCTTGGAATAAGGAGTGGCAAGAGCCGCTTGGGGGTGACCAAGGCACCCCAAGGTAAAATCAAAGGACAACCAAAAGCCTAAGCTTGGGGATGCCCCGGAAGGCATCCCCTCTTTCGTCTTCGTCTATCCGTAACTTTACTTGAGGCTATATTTTTATTCACCACATGATATATTTTTTTGCTTGGAGTGTCTTGTATGATTTGAGTATTTGATTTTTAGTTTACCACAATCATCCTTTCTGTACACACCTTTTGGGAGAGACACGCTGTCGGTGTCAAGACCGGCGGATCTCGGGTAGGGGGTCCCGAACTGTGCGTCTAAGGCTAATGGTAACAGGAAGCGGGGGACACGATGTTTACCCAGGTTCGGGACCTCTTGATGGAGGTAATACCCTACTTCCTGCTTGATTGATCTTGATGATATGAGTATTACAAGAGTTGATCTACCACGAGATCGTAGAGGCTAAAACCTAGAAGCTAGCCTATGATTATGATTGTTGTTGTCCTACGGACTAAACCCTCTGGTTTATATAGAAACCTGAGGGGGCTAGGGTTACACAGAGTCGGTTACAGAGAAGGAGATCTACATATCCGAATTGCCAAGCTTGCCTTCGACGTAAAGGAGAGTCCCATCCAGACACGGGACGAAGTCTTCAATCTTGTATCTTCATAGTCCAACAGTCCGGCCAAAGTATATAGTCCGGCTGTCCGAGGACCCCTTAATCCATGACTCCCTTAGTAGCCCTTGAACCAGGCTTCAATGACGATGAGTCCGACGCGCAGATTGTCTTCGGCATTGCAAGGCGGGTTCCTTTTATGAATACTCCATACAAGATTTTGAACACAAGGATCGTGTCCGGCTCTACAAAACAAATTCCACATACCACCGTAGAGAGCACAATATTCCACAAATCTAATTTGCTGACAACTTTTCATAGTGTGACATCACGCCACGGCCGAGTCATTATTCGAACCGTTTTTCACAACCAGCTGCTGCACATATTGCGAGGCGATTTCCTTGGCACGTTTGGTCGAAGCAGAGATTGTGTCCCCTTATCACGGGATTCTCATTAATACGGGTGTGGGTAACCCAACCGCACCATCAATCATGGCACTTGGGGAATAAGCGATTTTAACGGGCAAATGGGGAGGCGCATAGTTTCTACCGCCTTTATAAAGAGATAGGGATTCCCCTTTTTCACCCACGCCTTCTTCTTCCTTCGCTCATCCATTCTCGCATGCTCGAGCTCCAGCGCCCAAGTTCTCACCTTCTCCGTAAAGCCATTCCAGACATGTCCGGAGCGGGGCAAGTGGATGGCTTCCTCCGTTATGGAGGAGGACATCACGATGCTCCGAGAGGCCGGATATTTGGCCGCAGACATCGCACACCGGCTCCCAGATGCAAGGCAGATCATCCCTACTCCGGAACCCCACGAGAGGATTGTGTTTCTCGCCCACTTCATCCGCGGACTGGGATTTCCCCTCCACCCATTTGTCCGCGGGAGCATGTTCTATTATGGGCTGGATTTCCACAATCTAGCCCCTAATTTCATCCTCAACATCTTGGCGTTTATCGTCGTGTGTGAGGCCTTCCCCCGCATCAAGCCCACTTTGGCCTGTGGCTGAAGATCTTCAACGTGAAGCCGAAGATAATGGTCGGCCAGCAAGCGGAGTGCGGTGGCGCCATGGTGGGCAAGATGCCCAACGTCACCTGGCTCGAAGGCTCCTATGTGGAGACCGTGAAAGGGTGGCAATCGGGGTGGTTCTACATCACCGAGCCGGGCGACTCCAACTGGGCGGCGGCCCCGAATTTCGATCTGGTATCCCCATGCGGCTTACCTCCTAGAAAAGGAAGGGTTTAGCCTGGGGTGAGCCAGCAGAGCTGACCAGACTCCAGAACTACGTCAAGAATATGATAAGCAAGAAAATCAAGCTTGTCAACGTGGTCTAGATCATGCTCTTCCGCCGGATCCTCCCGTATCAAAGACGGGCATTTAATACGTGGGAGTTCGACCCGGCCGAACACCAGACGCTGCGAGAGCTCTTCGACACAACGCACAAAGACGTCTGGAAGGTGTTGTTCAAGGCCGCCAAGGTACCTCCTCCTGTTACCGAAGATCACGGGCTTAGCGCAAAGCGCCCCGCCAATCCGGTAAGTTCTCTATGTTTTACAAGATGCTCCTTCCCCGGTATATTCATGAAAGGCATCTAAGCCTCCCCACCAATTTTAACAGGACTGGGTGGCGATAGCGAAGCGGATCGACTGCCCAGCTCCACTACCCGAAGATCTAGCAATGGCTCTCCTAACGGAGATGTTGTTTCTGACACCCTATGAGGTGCCGGAGAAGAAGGCCAAGAAGAAGGACAAGAAGAAGGCCACGGGGACCAGGAAAGGTCTCCGGCGCAAGGTGGTGTCGGACTCATCGTCCGAAGACACCGAGGCGCACTCCTCCAACGAAAACAAGGAGGAGGAAGAGGAAAACCCTCCCCCCAAACCGAGGGGAGAAGAAAAGGATGGCCGCCCCATCTAAGGAGGCCGAATGGTCCAAGAAGGGAAGGACCCTCCCTTCGGACCACTCCACAACTGTCGCCTACAGCAATGAGGAGTGGCTGCCCAGGGACAAGCCCCTGGCAATGTCATAAGTATCCGGACACCATAATGCTTCCGGCACGTCCTGCTTTATTGCTTCTTATCATATTGAATATGATCGTGCAGTCCGTCCAAAGCCCGCATCGACTTATACTCCTCGGATGGGTCTTTGAGCGCGTCGGCGATGAACAGCGACTCGCTCCCGACGGCCACCACCACCCGGCCCACGGATGACACCGAGGTGTTGTCCCAGAGGTTACCGGGCCAGGGGGAGACAGATCTAGAGGCGCCCCAAGGCGAAATCCCCGACATTGCACACATGGGGGCGAAGCCCCCATGGATTCTAGTGAGGGGGTCGCAACAAGTTTGGCCCCCAGTCGGATACAGCGCCGGAACCTCTAGTTGTTCCGGACTCAGGCAGGTAGCCCCTTGCTAAGGGGGCTGAGCCGTCCGTGCCGATGACCTCTGTCCATCCAAAGGCATCAGACAACTTGCTGGAAGCGCTTCAGGGCGCTTCTATTGATGAAGAACACCATACTCTTATGAGTACGGTGATTGCGAAGGTTCGGTCCACCAAAAGCGGATTGACCGAGGCCTGCGCCAGCCTCCTAACAGGCTTTGAGGTAAGTAATTAAATTATGAAAGAATATCATAGTATAGACAGTAGCCCCTGATGCTCTATTTGGCGTTAGGAAATAAAAGCCGAACAGAGGATCAAATAACATCCCCAGGAGTCTAATCATATTATGTCTATGTGATGAGCAGGCGTCGCTGCTGGACGCTGTCGCCGTACTGCGGAGGTCTCCGAACTGAAGCGGGACCTGGGGCGGACCAAGGAAGAGATCGTCCTCGTGAAGAAGTAGCTCGTGGAGAACAAAGGTAAGTGATACCCCGTCTGTGTGTCATATAAGGGAAGAATTATTGATGCTAAGAGAAGCATCATGAATTTAATAGGGGCCACGACCGAGGTGGCGGCCCTTAAGAAGGCGTTGTCCGAGGCCAAAGACAAGGCGGCCAAGGAGCACACTGAGCGCGAGAAACAACAGGCTCGGGTTGATGAGGTCCAGCAAGAGCTCCAGGACTTCGTCAAAAAATTCGAGTCCTTGGAGCGTGACTCCAAGACACAGGAGTCCGAGCTTGCAAAGGCCCACCAGGGTGCACAGGATGCCAAAGCGGAATCCCAAAAGGCCCTCCAAGAGGTTCAAGCGGCCAAGAAGATTGCGGCGGGTAAGACATTCAATATGCAGAGCAAGCATGTGAAGGAGAATTTCATTTTACTTTCCCGAATTTGGAGCTCTCTAGGAGCATTCGCAGATCTGCCGCACAACATCTCTGGTGCCGCAGAGTTCTACCGAGCTAAGGAAGGGAGCTCGACAGATAAGTTGTTCTGGTCCCAGTATATTGGGGCTGAACATCCGATGCCCTTGAGTGACCAGTTGAAGCAACTTGTCGAACTTCACAAGGCAGCCGAACTGGCCATGAAGGACCTCATAGTTCGGCTGTGGCCTGGCGAGCCCCTGCCCGGCAACTACTTCGGCCTTGTCAAACGGATGGTAAATTCCTGTCCGCGGCTTTAAGTCATTAAGCGGTCCGTCTGCATTGAAGGTGCGTGCAGGGCCTTGGCCCGTGCGGAAGTGCATTGGGCGAAGATGGATGCCGAGAAGCTGGTGACAGAGGGGCCACCAAAGGGAAAGGAGCATCGCCACCCCGAACAGTACTATGACAATGTCATAAAGGGTGCCCGCCTTGTGGCAGATGAGTGTGCTAAGGATGTAATATTTGAATGAATGTACGCATATCATCCTGTATTATGAAAATGAGTTCATGTGCGCTATACAACGCTTGTTGATTTAAAATATTACCTTCTGTGCGGCCGTTTATGAAATTTGAGAGTTGGCCAGTCGTCGGCTTCTGCCCCCATGTAACTAGTACTGGGGTGTTCGGGATCAGTATAAACAATATTTATCCAAATTTTTGGTCCTTTTAAGGAGGTGTTTAGCGCAGCGAACAAGGCAATCAGACTATACAGCTTTATCACTCTCACTTAGCCATAGAAGTCTATAATTTTAAATTTTGGTGAAGCCCCTAGTATTCGGAAGGCCGAACTTGGGGCGCTATACACGCCTAAATCGGACAAGGCCGATTCCTCGCCTGAAGCGGAAAAATCTTTAAGGATTTGAGACCTCTCGAACAGCGACCAGCTCTCGCCTCATCATGACAGTCAGTTTTCGGCTTTCTCTACTGAGGTGCTCGTCCGGAAGAACCGGGACACAATCGTAGTAGTTCTCCATGTGCTACCTTAGCCGATATAGCGGAACGTAAGGCACCAAAACATGGGAGCCGGGCAAACCCAACTATTGACCCCAAGACATGATTCGGAGCTGATGCATATAATGCTATAAGTTTGAGGTGCTGCACTGTCGAAAGTGTTTGGACTTTACTTGACGTGTTATGGGGTACACTGAAGCCCCTGGCGAGCCGGACATACCAAAATGTACGGGTGCAATTTATAATAAATAAGCAGTGAAGGAAAGGGGTAAATAAATGTAATAGTAAGCTGACGCTGTACATTAGTTTCCATTGTTATTTACATAATACGTCAAAGTGTATGTATACAAGTAGTGCGATAAGCAAAATAGGATTATTTGACATGTCTTGGCCAAGGGTAGGTTGTATTTGGGTATGTAAAACAGGTATAACGATGATTAGCAGAGACCACCTGGGGATTCCCTTGTACGCCAAAGATTCTTGTCTCCTTGGTGTTTCCATCCCCTTATGTGTCCGTTCATCGGACTATCGGGAGGGCCTCCTGAAAATAGGGACCTAAAAAGGAAAATATGTGAAGGTATACGGGTCCTGGGGCGGTTAAGCCGCATTGTGGACCGTGTCATAATCGTGCCTCCGCCTATGCCCATGGTATTTTTGAGTGCGTAATTATGTACGCACGGCACGAATTTCACTTCTTGACTGGGACTGGGACGGAGGCCAAATTGGTAGGCGACCTCTGGACGTGCCGGACGATCCTGTTGCAGGGTACTCCGGACTCGCTTGACGGTGTCTGGGCTCTTTATCGCCGAATTGGTGGTCTGCCTTAGAAGGCTGCTTTGTACTTCTGTTGCGAGGGCCGCAGTGTGCTCCTCCATACAGAGCGAGCGTTCTGTGTTTCCATTTACTATTATAACCCCGCGAGGTCCCGGCATTTTGAGCTTGAGGTATGCATAATGCGGTACCGCATTGAATTTGGCAAATGCGGTTCGTCCGAGCAGTGCATGATAGCCACTACGGAAAGGGACGATATCAAAGATTAACTCCTCGCTTCGGAAGTTGTCCGGAGATCCGAATACCACTTCCAGTGTGATTGAGCCCGTGCAACAGGCCACTACACCTGGTATAACACCTTTGAAGGTGCTTTTTGTGGGTTTGATCCTTGAGGGGTCGATGCCCATTTTGCGCATTGTATCCTGATAGAGCAAGTTCAGGCTGCTACCACCGTCCATAAGGACTCGTGTGAGATGGAAGCCGTCAATGATGGGGTCAAGGACCAATGCGGCCAAGCCGCCATGACGGATACTGGTAGGATGGTCCCTGCGATCAAAAGTGATCAGACAAGAGGACCATGCGTTGAACTTTGGGGTGACTGGCTCCATCGCATAGACGTCCCTTAGTGCACGCTTCCATTCCCGCTTGGGAATATGGGTTGCGTATATCATATTCAATGTTTTCACCTGGGGAGGAAATTTCTTCTGTCCTCCTGTGTTCGGCCGCCGGGGCTCCTTGTCATCATCATTGTGCAGCCCCTTTTCCTTGTTTTCGGCATTCAACTTGCCGGCCTGTTTGAACACCCAGCATTCTTTGTTGGTGTGGTTGGTTGGTTTATCGGGGGTTCCGTGAATTTGACACGAGCGATCAAGTATGCGGTCCAGACTGGACGGGCCCGTATTGTTTCTTTCGAATGCCTTTTTCCGCTGACCAGACTTAGAGCCACTGAATCCGGCATTGACGGCCGTGTCTTCAGCGTTATCGCCATTATTGCGACGCTTGTGTTTGTTGCATCGGGGCTTGCCATTGCTGTCTCTGGCATCTAAATTGTCAGAGTTTCTTGGTGTGATGTTGTTACGAGCCAGCCAGCTGTCCTCACCCGCGCAAAAGCGGGTCATGAGTGCTGTGAGGGCTGCCATGGACTTCGGCCTCTCTTGGCCGAGGTGTCCGGTGAGCCATTCGTCGCAGATGTTATGCTTAAAGGCCGCTAAGGCTTCGTCATCCGGATAGTCGACAATTTGGTTCTTTTTGGTTAGGAACCGAGTCCAGAATTTCCTGGCTGACTCTCCGGGTTGGTTCTTTTTGGTTAGGAACCGAGTCCAGAATTTCCTGGCTGACTCTCCGGGCTGTTGGGTTATGTGACTTAAGTCATCAGCATCCGGTGGTCACATGTAAGTACCCTGGAAATTGTCAAGGAATGTGTCTTCCAGGTTCTCCCAACTGCCAATGGAGTTTGCTAGCAGGCTATTCAGCCAATGCTGAGCTGGTCCTTTGAGCTTAAGTAGGGGGTACTTGATGGCATGTAGATCATCGCCGCGGGCCATGTGAATGTGGAGAAGAAAATCTTCAATCCATACCGCGGGGTCTGTTGTGCCATCATATGATTCGATGTTCACGGGTTTAAACCCTTCTGGGAATTCATGATCCATTACTTCATTAGTGAAGCATAGGGGGTGTGCGGTGCCTCTATGCCGGGCTACATCATGACGCGGTTCAAATGAGTCTGGTCTGTTGTATTCGGCCCGGCCGGACTTTTGTTTAGTGTATCTGGCGTGACGGTCATCGTCACGCGTTGTGGCGCGCCCCCATGATCCGTAGATCAATCTTGACTGTCCTGCTTTGTTTTCTAATATGTCTCGCAGGTCCTTCGTGTAGCCCCGGGCCTTAGTGTTATTGTTTGATTGGCAACGGGGTGCGGTCTGGACTTCGGGCTGGTGCGCCGCTTTGTTTCGGCCACGGGGTGGCCGGTCAGCCGCATCTTGCGCTGGTAGTGTGGGCTTTAACGCCTCCTCCTCGAGTTGAGGTAGCATCCTGTGCTTTGGGTAACTTTTGGTAGGGCGCTCGAGTCCATATTCCTCGGTAACCAGGACCTCGGTCCATCTATCAGTTAGCAGATCTTGATCAGCTTGAAGCTGATGCTGCTTCTTCTTCAGGCTTTTTGTAGTGGCTATAAGCCGGCGCTTGAAGCGCTCCTGCTCGACGGGATCCTCAGGCACGATGAATTCTTCGTCGCTAAGGCTCACTTCGTCTTCGGAGAGAGGCATGTAATTATCATCCTCTGGTTCTCTATCTATTACCTGTTCCTTAGGGTTGGCTTGCCCATCTTCTTGCTCGGCCTGCTCGAAGCCTGGCTGGGCAGGATTGTTTTCGTCTTCGACACCATCCGAATTGTTATCATCTCTTGTGCCGGTATCACTATTTTTGCTATGGCGGGGCTTGGAGCGGCGCCTATGACGTCGGTGCCTAGATTGCTTCTCCAGGGGATTATCTTCCGTTGCCTCATCGCCATTGCTTTCTTTGGGGGTGTCCACCATATATATATATATCATATGATGAGGTGGCTGTCCAACGCCCTGTAGGCGGTGGTTCCTGTTCTTCTCCTGCATCATCGTCCATACCGTCGATGTCTTCGGAGTTGAAGTCAAGCACGTCGGTTAAGTCATCGACAGTGGCTATTAAGTGGGTGGTGGGTGGGGAACGAATTTCTTCGTTGTCCGCTTCCCACTCGAGCCGGACATAGTTCGGCCAAGAGTCTCCTGACAAGGAGAGAGACATTAATGAATTTAGCACGTCGCCCAAGGCGAGTGCTGAAAGATATCCACGGAGGTGAACTCCATAACGGTGCCCAATCAGATTCAATAGGCACGGATGCACGCGGTTCGGAGCCTGTAGCCGGAGACAAGTCCGAGGGTCCGATAACACTGGCCTCATGGGAGGTGGGGTCAGTATTTGGCTCCAACGCTGATGAGTGTGCGGCCTCCATGGCGGGGTCCATCCACCCGTCCTCGGATGGCGCGATCAGCTTTGGATTGATTTCTGGGGCTGCCGTAGGCGCGATCTCCCGAACATTGTCCGATGGTAGATCTAAGTCATTCTCATCGTGACTGTTCGGCGCACCTGACATGGGCTCGAATCCGTCGAAGATCAAGTCTCTGCGGATGTCGGCAGTATAGTTCAAGCTTCCAAACCTGACCTGATGGCCAGGGGCGTAGCTGTCGATCTGCTCTAGATGGCCAAGCGAGTTGGCCCGCAGTACGAAGCCGCTGAATACGAAGATCTATTTGGGAAGGAAAACCTCCTCCTGGACCGCATCGTTGAAGATGATTGAAGGAGCCATCAAGCCTTATCGCGACGACACAATGGAACTCTTAATGAAAGCACCAAAGTCAGTGTCAAAACCGGCGGATCTCAGGTAGGGGGTCCCGAACTGTGCGTCTAAGGCTAATGGTAACAGGAGGCGGGGGACATGATGTTTACCCAGGTTCGGGCCCTCTCGATGGAGGTAATACCCTACTTCCTGCTTGATTGATCTTGATGATATGAGTATTACAAGAGTTGATCTACCACGAGATCGTAGAGACTAAACCCTAGAAGCTAGCCTATGATTATGATTGTTGTTGTCCTACGGACTAAACCCTCTGGTTTATATAGACACCGGAGGGGGCTAGGGTTACACAGAGTCGGTTACAGAGAAGGAGATCTACATATCCGAATTGCCATCCGGACACGGGACAAAGTCTTCAATCTTGTATCTTCATAGTCCAACAGTCCAGCCAAAGTATATAGTCTGGCTGTCTGAGGACCCTTAATCCATGACTCCCTCACACGCATGAATCGTGATTTATTAGAATACTCTATGTGCTTCACTTATTTATTTTGAGCTAGACCATATTGCTCTAGTGCTTCACTTATATCTTTTTAGAGCACGGCGGTGGTTTTATTTCATAGAAATTGTTGATATCTCATGCTTCACTTATATTATTTTGAGAATCTTTTAGAACAACATGGTAATTTTCTTTGGTTATAAAATTAGTCCTAATATGATGGGCATCCAAGATGGGTATAATAAAAACTTTCATATAAAGTGCGTTGAATACTATGAGAAGTTTGATTATTTATGATTGTTTTGAGATATGAAGATGGTGATATTAGAGTCATGCTAGTAGATTAGTTGTGAATTTGAGAGATACTTGTGTTAAAGTTTGTGATTCCCGTAGCATGCATGTATGGTGAACCGTTATGTGATGAAGTTGGAGCATGATTTATTTATTGATTGCCATCCTTATGAGTGGTGGTCGGGGACGAGCGGTGGTCTTTTCCTACCAATGTATCCCCCTAGGAGCATGCGCGTAGTACTTTGTTTCGATAACTAATAGATTTTTGCAATAAGTATGTGAGTTCTTTATGACTAATGTTGAGTCCATGGATTATACGCACTCTCACCCTTCCACCATTGCTAGCCTCTCTAGTAGCGCTCAAATTTTGCCGGTACCATACACCCACCAAATACCTTCCTCAAAACAGCCACCATACCTACCTATTATGGCATTTCCATAGCCATTCCGAGATATATTGCCATGCAACTTTCCACCGTTCTATTTTTTATGACATGCTCCATCATTGTCATTTTGCTTTGCATGATCGTGTAGTTGACATCGTATTTGTGGCCAAGCCACCGTTCATAATTTTTCATACATATCACTCTTGAATCATTGCACATCCTGGTACACCGCTGGAGGCATTCACATAGAGTCATATTTTGTTCTAAGTATCCAGTTGTAATTCTTGAGTTGTAAGTAAATAAAAGTGTGATGATGTTCATTTTTAGAGCATTGTCCTAGTGAGGAAAGGATGATGGGACTATGATTCCCCCACAAGTCGGGATGAGACTCCGGACGAAAAAAAAGAGGCCATAAAAAAAGAGAAAAGGCCCAAATAAAAAAATAAAAAATGAGAGAAAAAGAGAGAAGGGGCAATGCTACTGTCCTTTTTCCACACTTGTGCTTCAAAGTATCACCATGATATTCATGGTAGAGAGTCTCCTATGTTGTCACTTTCATTTACTAGTGGGAATTTTTCATTATAGAACTTGGCTTGTATATTCCAATGATGGGCTTCCTCAAAAGTGCCCTAGGTCTTCGTGAGCAAGCAAGTTGGATGCACACCCACTTAGTTTCTTTTTGAGCTTTCATACACTTATAGCTCTAGTGCATCCGTTGCATGGCAATCCCTACTCACTCATATTGATATCTATTGATGGGCATCTCCATAGCCCGTTGATACGCCTATTTGATGTGAGACTATCTTCTCCTTTTTGTCTTCTCCACAACCACCATTCTATTCCACCTATAGTGCTATGTCCATGGCTCACGCTCATGTATTGCGTGAAGATTGAAAAATTTTGAGAACATCAAAAGTATGAAACAATTGCTTTCCTTGTCATCGGGGTTGTGCATGATTAAATACTTTGTGTGATGAAGATAGAGCATAGCAAGACTATATGGTTTTGTAGGGATAGCTTTCTTTGGCCATGTTATTTTGAGAATACATGATTGCTTTGTTAGTATGCTTGAAGTATTATTGTTTTTATGTCAATATTAAACTTTTGTCTTGAATCTTTCGGATCTGAACATTCATGTCATAATAAAGAAAATTACATTGATAAATATGTTAGGTAGCATTCCACATCAAAAATTTTGTTTTTATCATTTAACTACTCGAGGACGAGCAGGAATTAAGCTTGGGGATGCTTGATACGTCTCCAACGTATCTATAATTTTTTATTGTTCCATGCTATTATATAATCCGTTTTGGATGTTTAATGGGCTTTAATATGCTCTTTTATATAATTTTTGGGACTAACCTATTAACCGGAGGCCCAGTGCCAGTTTCTGTTTTTTTGCCTATTTTAGAGTTCTGCAGAAAAGGAATACCAAACGGAGTCCAAACGGAATGAAACCTTCGCGATGATTTTTCTTGTACTGAAATCAAACCAAAGACTTGGAGATGAAGTCGGAGATGTAACAAGGAGGCCATGAGGCAGGATGGCGCACCAAGGGGGGTAGGCATGCCCCCACCCTCATGGGCCCCTTGTAGCTCCACCGACCTAGTTATTTCGCCTATATATACTCTTATACACTAAAAACATCAGGGGGAGCCATGAAACCACTTTCCCACCGCCGCAACCTTCTGTACCCGTGATATACCATCTTGGGGCGTTTCCCGGCGATCTGCCGGAGGGGGATTCGATCACGGAGGGCTTCTACATCAACACCATTACCTCTCTGATGAAGTGTGAGTAGTTTACCACATACCTCTTGAGTTAGAACATAAAGCATATTGGGCAATTAAAGAACTAAATTATGATTTCAAACTTGCCAATGAAAAGAGGTTATTTGATATTTGCTCACTATATGAATGGAGAACCCAAGCCTATAAAAATGCCAAATTATGCAAAGAAAAACTTAAAAGTTGGCATGATAAAAGAATCCAAAAGCGGGAATTCAAGGCAGGATAATATGTTCTTTTGTACAATTCTCATTTTAGATTCTTTGTAGGAAAACTTCTCTCCAAATGGGAAGGACCATATATTATCGAAGAAGTTTATTGCTCTGGAGCTATCAAAATTAACAATGCCGAAGGTACTAACCCGAAGGTGGTCAATGTACAAAGAATTAAACACTACTCCCTCCGTTCCTTTATGTAAGGTGTATTATTTTTGGCACGGTGACCAAGTCACATAATTATAGACATGTTAAGATGAAATTACCCTTAGCAAATTTATTGGTTAGTGACAAGTAAATCAGTTAGTCCAGGAAAATAAGAGATACATGCAATCGACACGGAGATACTTTCCTTCTTTTGCTACAACAAGAGATACAGACAACCAGGAGACATATACTTTCCCATTTTCTGGAAGGCTAACAAGGGAATTATGAGGATTTAGAAGAAATGCACCTTACATTGTGGAATTTTATAAAAAACAAATACACCTTATATAAAAGAACGGAGGGAGTATATCTCAGGTACGCCTATTAATGTTGAAAGCAATATTATTCAAACCATGACACTGGAGGAACACATAAAAGAAACAATCTGGAACACTCCAGAATCCTGAAAAAGAGGAGGTATGTGATACGGTAACCTTGAGAACCTTGCTTGGCGCACCAGATGGGTTGTGCCCACCTCAGGAACCTTCCCGACTCCGTTTCTCTTCCATATTCTTGTTTCCCAAGATAAAAAATCTCTATATATACTATAGAACAATTTGACCACCGCATCGCAGAAAAATCCCTTGTTCTTGTTTCGTGTTGTTTTTCCTATCAGATCTAAATCACCATGGCTCCACCAAGCTCCTCCAAGGACAAGTTCTTTGAGAAGGTCATCAACCCATATTTGTAGGAGGTGATGCAGCACCCTCAAGCCATTGAGATGCGCGAGGGGGTGCTCCACATCAGGGACGTCCAAGGGCCCAAGAAGACGGGGACCATGGAGGCCAAGCTTGAAGCGGTGGAGCAAGACATCTTCAAGTGCAAGGGGATGCTGGAGCGTGGACTTAGTGCCAATCACTCCATGATCGCGGAATTTACCCTTGACCACATGGTGGATGGTCGGTCCATGAAGGACATCGTATTCACCTTCAATGAGAAAATCAACTTTTTATAAGGCCAAATCTATGATCTCCAAAACCAGTTTTTTGAGTATGAAGCAAGATTTACAGGTATGAGTATAGCTGCGAGTTCCAAGACTGGGGAGACTCGGGCATCATCTTTTGATGGTGAGCCCTTGCCCTAGAAACTGGAGGACAAACCTAATACCACATCACCACCACCCTTGTCATCTTCCCCGCCAAAGGAGACTTGAGTACACGGGTATGGACACTCCCCTTGGCTTGTGCCAAGCTTGGGGGAGGTTCCCTCGTATCATATGACCACCACTTTTATTACTTTTACCTATCCTAGTTCGATCCCTAGTTATTTTTGTTATTTAGTCAAATAAAGTTTAGCATGATCTATCTTTGAGTTTTAGTTTCATGATCTATCCTTCTTTGTAATCGAGTGTGAGTTTTTGTTTCTTTACTTTTTTTGTTGCAATCAAATAAATTAAATACATAAATGAAAAAGATCATAAGCTAATCTTAGAGTGAGTAATGAAATCACATAAGGAAAAGTATAAGTGGTAAAATTTGTTGGAGAGTGATAAACACAACATTGGTCAATGATGCAACTCATGAAAGAATTAATAAGGAAAGAGAAGATTCACATGCAAATACACTATCTTGGACATCTTTTATGATTGTGAGCCCCCTTTAATTATTATATGCCAAAATTGTTGACGTTGGACAAGGAAGACAACATAATGAGTTATGTTTGTTCATATTCACACAAAACTTATATTGTCATAGATCCTTCAACATGTGGTGCTTTGTAACGCCCAGGATGTAACTTTCCATAACTGTAACTCCAACTCTTGCCATTTCCGGCTATGTGACATGTTATTTCCTCTGTGTTGGGTTTTTGTCTTTCGTTTTGCATTTTGTTCATGTCATGCATCTCATCTCATAGCATCATGAGCACTGCATCCGCATGTTTTCATAAAACTCAACTAAATAAACCGAAAGGATCTTCGGTCCATTTAAATCGAGGGATATTCACAATGGTGATTTCTCTTTAGAACATATACTGCCAATATTATTAGGGAGCTATAATAAATATTCCATTAACTGGAAATCGCCCATAACACATTTGCATTATTCTTCAACTCTTCTTTTATCCGACTCAACTTTCTATCCTTCCTTTTCGACCTTTTAGTAAAATTGAGTTGCAATTTTACTTCTCCATAAATGTTCCAAATCTGCCCATAAATCACATCTGGTGTATAGGGTCACCCGCTATAATTTCAACCCATTTGGAGTTCATTCGAATGGGTTTCAAAATTCAAACTTGTCTGAGTTAAATACAACAGATGTGGATTTTACTTCCTCTAAAAATCCTCAGTCTATTTTTGTCAACTTCCTCACATTTTTGTGGTTCCGGGAAAATAATCCGCATGTCCAACTTCTTTCCCTAACCCTCTCTTTCTTTTCTTCTCTCTAATTATTTTCTGTTAAAGAAAGTATGAGAGAGAGGAAGGAGAGAGACAGCCCAGGCCGGCCTAATCCTCAGCCCACCTAACCCCTGCCTATCTAACCCTAGCCTGACCCTCGTCTCTTCCTCGATCCCCTCTTGCGCCGCCGCCAGGAAGACAGCGAGCGCGTGCATCGCGCTCGATCCCATCGCCCCTCTCCCTCGACAACCAATGTTGCCCCAGCAGCCACCCACCTCCTCCTCTCGATCCATCCTCATGCCCAGCTTCAGATCGAGCAGGAGCCTTGATCTCGAGCTCCTCTGCTTCTTCCCCAGGCACCCAGGGATCGTGTACCTATTCGAGGCCCTGAGCAGGAAGGCTCGGCCTCGCTCCTCCTCGACGCCGGCCCCGCTGCCAAGCTCCTCCGCCCTCCGTCGCTTGCAGCACGTCACCCCTGCCTCGACCCTGCTTTGCTTCGTCAGGCCGCGTCACCCCGTCCAGTTCCTCGTCAGTGACCTCTCGCTCCGGATCCGCCTCCCACGACTGCGACCAGTGGCGCACCTCCACGTCGTATTCTGCATCCCCGGCTTCCTCGTCGCCATTTCGCCTCTCGGCCACCGGTGCCCTCACCGGAGCTCCCGCAAGCCATCCCTGCCGCGCCCGGCCTCTCCCTCGCCTCGAAGTGCCCTACTCCAGCGCCACCTACCGACCTCCTCTGCTCCATCCGTGGGCACCTCCTGCCCGAGTCCCACCTTCGGCCTCGCCAGGGTTCTGCACCAGCTCCGTCTGACAAGGACGTCGCCCCACTGCCTTCTCTTGTCGTGACCAGGATCCCCCTCCTCACGCCTCTGGTCACCTCGACACCCCATCACCCATCATGTTCCCGCGTCTGCGTAGCACAATCTCTGCCGCCTCCACGCACCTTCGATGACCTCTCGAGGCAGGGCCAATTTCCACTACCATCGCATTTCGTTTCTTCACTGTCAAGGCCGAGAGGACTCCAAGTACCAAGGCGTCAGGACCCGTCAAGTTCATCTACGCGCATGTACGACTATCTTTGCCAAAGACCCGTGTACGATTGTGCAATGAACCGTGGAGTTACACGAGCTACAAGTACCGTGACGACCCCGGAGACTGGATTCTGTCAAGTTCCTCTATGATATGTGTACCACTACTTCCACAACATGTCGTGTACGACTACCGTCGCTCGGATTCGACAAGACAACGGGAACCACTACCATCACCAAGATTGCGAGTACCTCTACTATTGTCGTGTACCACTACTTCCGCTACCATCATCGTGTACAACTACTTCCACTACGACCCGTGAACGACTACTTCCCTCAACGATCTCGATCCGCTCGGTAAACGCACGCTTCAAAGGTATAACCCCGAGACGACACCTGTGAACGAATGCGTGTGTGTTGTATGAGATGCTCATGTTTGCACCATGTTCGAATCGCCACTTGCACGTTCCTCCTCGGTTGCCATGTCGTCGACTCGTGGGAACCCGGTAACTGGGATCGCCCCACCATCCCTTGCGTGTTCCACACATCCGCACACTTCCTTTTGCACCGGTATCTCCATGAGCTACCGGAACTGATATGTTGTCGTGGCATCATTTTCGGATTCATTGTCGTGTCACCCTTTTCGTTCCGCCATGGTGACCCAATGCTTCATAACATGCTCATGTCAACATTTTCATAACATACTCATGCCATGTTTAATAACATTTAATGTTGTTGGGTACATAAATGAGAGCGAACTAAATAAATGGATGTGGTGTTTCGCCGATATGCAACTTGTTGCATATTGAACTCCACTTAACTTGTAGTTTTGTTTGTTACACTTTGCCATGCCATGCCTTATTACACCGGACATGCATCATACGTGTTTGTGCATCATGCCATGCTTATGCTTGTTGGTTTACCATGTTGTTTGCTTCCTTCCGGTTGCGCTTCTCCTTGATAGTCCCGGTTACGTTGAGATTGTGAGGATTCGTTCGACTACGTTGGTTCGTCTACTTCATGGACTCGTTCTTCTTCCTTGCGGGATCTCAGGCAAGATGACCATTACCCTCGATATCACTTCTATCTTTGCTTGCTAGTTGCTTCATTCTATCGCTATGTTGCGCTACCTATCACTTGTTCACCATGCCTCCCATATTGCCATGTCAGCCTCTAACCGTTTTCACCTTCCTAGCAAACCATTGTCTGACTATGTTACCGCTAGCTCAGCCTCTCTTATAGCGTTGTTAGTTGCAGGTGAAGTTGAAGATTGCTCCATGTTGGAACCTGGTTATGATGGGATCTCACAATATATCTTATTTAATAAATACATCTATATACTTGGTAAAGGGTGGAAGGCTCGGCCTTATGCCTGGTGTTATGTTCCTTGATTTTGCGTTCCTTATGTGGTTGTGTTTATGGGAACCCCTTGACAGTTCACTTTCAATAAAACTCCTCCAGCAAGGCCCAACCTTGGTTTTACATTTGCCTAACAACCTATTAACTTTCCCTTGGGAGTTATAAACCCGAGGGTCATCTTTATTTTAACCCCCCCCCCCAGGGCCAGTGCTTCTCCAAGTGTTGATCCGAACCAGGCGATGTCCGACGCCCCCTGGGCAACCAGGGTCTATGCCAACCCGACGTCTTGCCCATCCGGTGTTCCCTGAGAATGAGATACGTGCGACTCCTATCGGGATTTGTTGGCACATTGGGCGGTCTTGCTGGTCTTGTTTTACCACTGTCGAAATGTCTTGTAACCGGGATTCTGAGGCTGATCGGGTCTTCCCGGGAGAAGGAATATCCTTCGCTGATCGTGAGAGCTTGTGATGGGCTAAGTTGGGACGCCCCTGCAAGGTATGAACTTTCGAGAGTCGTGCCCGCAGTTATGAGGCAGATGGGAATTTGTTAATATCCGGTTGTACAGAACTTGACACTTGACTTAATTAGAATGCATCAACCGCGTGTGTAGCCGTGATGGTCTCTTTTCGGCAGAGTCCGGGAAGTGAACACGGTTTGGGTTATGTTTGAACGTAAGTAGTTTCAGGATCACTTCTTGATCACTTATAGCTTCACGACCATTGCGTAGCTTCTCACCTTACTCTTATTTGCGTATGTTAGCCACCATATTTGCTTAGCGCTTGCTGCAACTCCACCTCATTACCACATCCTACCCATAAGCTTAAATAGTCTTAATCTTGCGGGTTTTGAGATTGCTGAGTCCTCATGACTCACGGATACTACCAAAACAGTTGCAGGTGCCGATGATACCAGTGCAGGTGATGCCACCGAACTCAAGTGGGAGTTTGACGAGGACCTTGGTCATTACTATGTTTCGTTTCCTGATGATCAGTAGTGGAGCCCAGTTGGGACGACCGGGCATCTAGCATTTGGGGTTGTCTTCTTTCTTTTGGATTTGTCCATAGTCGGACTATGTGTGTACTCTAAGTGATGTGTGAACTATATGATTTTTGTGGCAAGTGGCGATTGTAAGCCAACTCTATTTATCCCTTTCTTATTCATTACATGGGATTGTGTGAAGATGACCCTTCTTGCGACAAAACCATAATGCGGTTATGCCTCTAAGTTGTGCCACGACACGTGGGAGATATAGCCGCATCGTGGGCGTTACAAGTTGGTATCAGAGCCATCCCCGACTTAGGAGCCCCCTTGCTTGATAGAATCGCTGACGTTGTTGAGTCTAGAACAAAAATGTTTTGAGTTTTAGGATTATATATATCGGAGAGTAGGATTCCTTTTACTCCTCAATCCCTTCGTCGCTCTGGTGAGGCCTCCTGGCGTAGATGTTTTGTCTTTCCTCTCCTCAAATTTCACGAAATTTTTTTAGGATCACGCGGGTATCTTGGAATTGTTCCGATATTCTTGTGACGAGAACATTGTTCTTGGTGCCTCCTGACATTTAGGGGTTGTGGCAGTGTCCTGGGGAGTTGAGCTCCGAGGTGTTGTCGTCACAATTTTATCGTTGCAGTTCTGGAATACCTGAGTTTCGCCGACATCGAAAATCTCTTTTATGCAGCTATTGGTGAGATAACCTCGACGCCACCCAGTACTGGGGCGGGAGTTCGGGAGTATTGCCATAGCTCGTATAACGGATGCTTTTCAAAGGTTGAGGTACATGATTTCCGGAGTTTTCTTGGTTATGTGTTGATGGATGGATACAGTTGGATGTAGGGATTGTTAGTTTGGGTGAGATATATTGCTTCCCCTGTATCCCAAACACCATATTGCATAACCAGAAAGTTTCGGGAGTTTATAGGTGGGAATTCAAGTAGCTCTAGTATTTTTCTTTTCGACAGATGCATGATATGAGATTGGGGTTCGACGTCTAGTGGTCCGCCTATCCACGGTTGGTTTTATAGTGGTCTCGTTGTGTCTTAATGAGTCCTTGGCTATGCTGACTCGGGGATGCTTCGTATGTCATGTGCACTATCTTATACATGATGGTGATGTATGATCGAGCCCGTGTGGGCCCCACCACGAAAACTTCGGACGAAATCTCTATCATATGTTTGTTTCCGGCTTATTCTGCAAGCCAAATCCTTTGTTTTATTTTATTTGTGGTATTCGAGTTGCTTCGATGTCAAAGTGTTGACCCATACCTTCCCTAAATGGTGTTCTCATATTTCTATGGGAGTGCTAATCCTTCTTGATCATTGAGGTTGTCATGTTAATTCTTTTCCAACCAGCGTGCTTCTCTTCAAGTGGATCCGATCATTTCAACATCCGCAAGATCAATTCTAAGCTTGTTCTCAATGGTATCCGTTCCATCTGCCCCAAGTTGCCTTTGTTTTCCCGTCCTCCCACCCTTTTCTTCAAGGACTCAGATTTCTTAATCGGGTATCCATTTTATTGGTGGGAAGTCTCTCCATTCTTTTCCTTCAATGTTCTTATCCAGTGATTCTCAGGAAGATACTAACGGAGCTTCAAGTTCATTATTCTTCGTCTCTTTTATTCTCCGGTGGATTAATTTCAAGTTTCGGTGTTGATCATATCTCTTCCTTTTGTTTCACATATCTTCCCATGTAAATTTCTTATCCAAGGCTCTCTTATTTATTCACCTCTCCCAGTTCATATCCGGAGTGCTCAAGATATATCAGAAGATTCGTTTTTCCATTCTTAATCTATTCAAGCTATTTGGAGATTATTATCTCATTCAAGTCATTTAGTTCAACTGGTGCAATCCCCCATTTCAATCATTTGTTGAACGATGTATCTTTTTAGTGGTCCCTAACCCACAAGTCTTTTCCCAGGATCTTACCTGACTCTTCTAATTTTTCCGGAGCTATTCTCAAATTCTTTTCAAAGTTTGAGGTAAGAATGGATCTCCATCAGTCTTATGCCTTCTCCAAGACCACTTTTAAATTATCTTCATCTTTGGCTCAACCTTTTATCTTTTCATTCATCCGGAGTGTCTCAACAATTTGGTGGTGTTTCTCCTTGTCATTCTCAGCTTTGAAGTCCGAAGAAGAGTTTCTCTTAAATCTTGTCCATTCTCTTGAAGATTCATGGTTCTAGCTAATGCCATCCTCTCATAATTGTTTTCGATTGTGAGAATTCTTTTCACCCATCCGACACATTTCAGGAGTTGCTTCCTTTCTCGGTCATCTGAAGGCCATCATTTCTGAATATTACTCATTCTCAGTCTTCAGCTCTTGTTCTCCAAATCTTACTAGTGCATTGTTCAAATACCCTCTAATCAGCTCATGATCTCTTTGTTCTCATGTATCTAAATCCCCTCAAGTATCTTCATTCGTTTTCCAATTCTTCCCGGTGAATTGTGCCTTGCTACTTTCATTTTGAATTCTTACGGTGGTTCGTTCAAGATTTCACTTCCTTCGTGATCATATCAATTCAATTCGTTCTTTCCGAATCCCACCGGTGTTTTGTTCAAGTTTTTCCCAAGTTTATGCTATATCTCTCTTAATCCTTTCTACGAGAATAAGTAGTATGCCAAATCCGTTGCTTGTAATCAATTTAAATTGGTGAAGGATACGCATAATGTAATTCTTATTATTTTTCATCCAAGCGATCTAGTTTCTTCTTTCCAGTGTTGTTCATCATGTCACATTTCTTGGTTCGAGATGCTTCATCTTTTCTTTTCCGGAGTTCCAAGTTTTCCGCATTATCTCATCGCGAAGCTCCATCTAAATCATCACAAGGCTTCACCTTATGTTTTCAACTTCTCTTTCTTTCTATCATCCTTTTATTACCGGAGTTCTTTATGGAGGCTCTACATGGTGGTTCGCTAAAGATTTAACTCATTCTCGAAGTGTTCTTCAAGATTGTTCTTAGAAAAGCTCAAGTATTCTTCATCTCGCATTCAAAAGTGCAATTCCTTCTACCTTATCTTTGGAGATGGCGCTATATCATTCTTGACAATTTCATTCATGTTTCGCGATTCACATGTTGTCAAGAATGATGTATTTTAAATCCATTAATCTCTTCGTTGGAGTTATCTTGTGTCATATTTCACCTAAAGCCTTCCCTAAGGAATGCTGATATTGTGGTGCTTATCAATGATTCAAGTTATCTCTCTATCTTCTTGGTGGAAGAAGTTTTTCATCTCATTGGTGTTATCTATTATATTATTTGTTTCTGTACTGGCAGAATTTCGCCTCAATTTTGAGAAGTTTTCCATAAGCCCACTACAAGCTTATTCGTTTCGTTGTTGGTTTTCCAACAATTCCGTTATAACCTTCTTGGAAGGGTGAGGGAGTCCTGGATTAGGGGGTATCCGGACAGCCGGATTATATACATTATCCGGACTATCGAAGCGTGAAGATACAAGACTCAAGACTTTGGCCCGTGTCCGGATGGGACTCTCCTTTGCGTGGAAGACAAGCTTGGCGATCCGGATATTAGATTTCCTTCTTTGTAACCGACTCCATGTAAACCCTAGCCCTCTCTGGTGTCTATATAAACCGGAGAGGATGGTCCTTAGAAGGCCGATCACAATTACAATCATACCATCATAGGCTAGCTCTTAGGGTTTAGCCTCTACGATCTCGTGGTAGATCTACTCTTGTACTACTCATATCTTCACTATTAATCAAGCAGGAAGTAGTGTTTTACCTCCATCAAGAGGGCCCGAACCTGGGTAAACATTGTGTCCCTTGCTTCCTGTTACCATCAGCCTAAGACGCATAGATCAGGACCCCCTACCCGAGATCCGCCGGTTTTGACACCGACATTGGTGCTTTCATTGAGAGTTCCTCTATGTCATCGCTTTGAGGCTTGATGGCGTCATCAATCATCAACAACACGGTCTAGGGTGAGACTTTTCTCCCCGGACAGATCTTTGTGTTCGGCGGCTTTGCACTGCGGGCCAATTCGCTTGGCCAGATGGAGTAGATCGACAGCTACGCCCCTGGCCACCAGATCAGGTTTGGAAACTTAAACTACACGGCGGATATTCGCGGAGACTTGATCTTCGACGAATTTGGCCCTGTGCCGGGAGCGTCGGACAGTCACGACGGACACGGCCTAGACCTGCTGTCGGACAACGCTCGGAACGTCATCCCTGCAATAGCCCCGGATCTAAATCCAGAAAAAGTTGCGTTGCCCAAGGACGGAGGGGTAGACCCCGCCCCGTAGGCCGCACACTCATCGGTGTTGGAGCCGAACACAGGTCTCACCTCGGTGGAGACCTGTAACCCCGGACCCCCGGACTCGTATCCGGTCGTTGGTTCCGGTCCGCACACCCTCGAGCCAGCCGAGCTAGGTTGGGCTCTGGTAATGGAGTTTACCGTTGCGGACATCTTTCAACACTCGCCCTTTGGTGACATGTTGAACTCACTAAAGTCTCTCTCTCTGTCGGGAGACTTCGGGCTGACCTATGTCCGGCTTGAGTGGGAAGCAAGCGACGAAGGAATTCGCTACCCACCCACCACCCACTTGATCGCCACGATCAACGATTTAACCGACGTGCTGGACTTCGAGTTCGAAGACATCAACGGCATGGACGACGATGCCAGAGATGTACAGGAGCCACCGCTCACAGGGCGGTGGACAGCCACCTCTTCATACAATATATACATGGTGGACACTCTGAAAGAAACCAATGGCGATGAGGCAACGAAGGATAACCCCTCCAAGAAGAAAGCAAAGCATGGGCGTCGCCCGCGTCACTCCAAGCCCCGCCAAGATAATACCGGCACCAGAGACGAAAACAATCCGGACGGTGCCGACAATGAATACAACCCCGAACAGTCCGCCTTTGAGCAGGCCAAACAGGAAGACGGACATGACAGCCCAGACGAATAGGCAACTGATGGGTATCTGGAGGAGGACAACGACATGCCGCCCTCCGAAGATGAGATTAGCCTCGGCGACGACGAATTCGGCGTGCCCGAGGACCCCGCGGAGCAGGAGCGCTTCAAGCGCCGGCTTATTGCCACTGCGAGAAGCCTGAAGAAGAAACAGCAACAGCTTCAAGCTGATCAATACCTGCTCACAGATAGATGGACAGAAGTCCTGGCAGCCGAGGAATATGGACTCGAGCGCCACACGGCTAACCGGCCGCCTCGAGGCCGGGATAAAACGACATATCAGCCCGAATACCAGCCCGCACCCCCGCGCCAGTTTACTACGGCCCGGGGCAATACTCAGGACCTGCATGATAAACTGGATAACGCTGCAGGACAACCAAGATCGATCTATGGATCACGGGGGCGTGCCGCAACACATGACGATGACCATCATACCGGATACACTAGCAAATCCGGCCGGGCCGAATATATCTAGTCAGACGCAGCCAGACTGCATTGCGACATAGCCCGGCATAGAGGCGCCGCACACCCCCTCTGCTTCACCAATGAAGTAATGGATCATGAATTCCTAGAAGGGTTCAAACCAGTAAACATCGAATCATACGATGGCACAACAGACCCCGCAGTATGGATCAAAGATTTCCTTCTCCATATTCACATGGCCCGCGGAGATGATCTACATGCCATCAAATATCTTCCCCTTTTGCTCAAAGGACCCGCTAGGCATTGGCTTAACAGCCTTGCCCGCAAATTCCATTGGTAGTTGGGAAAACCTGGAAGACGCATTTCTTGACAACTTCCAAGGCACTTATGTGCGACCTCCGGATGCCGACGATTTGAGCCACATTACTCAACAGCCCTAAGAATCAGCCAGGAAATTCTGGACTCGGTTCCTAACAAAAAGTAACCAAATAGTCAACTGTCCGGATGCCGAAGCCCTGGCGGCCTTCAAGCATAATATCCGTGACGAGTGGCTCGCCAGACACCTCGGCCAGGAGAAACCCAAGTCTATGGCATCTCTCACGACACTAATGACCCGCTTTTGCGCGGGTGAGGATAGTTGGTTGGCTCGCAGCAGCACTACACCACATTCTGGCATGTCAGATGTCCGCGACAATAACAGCAAGCTACGGCGCAACAAACACAAGCGACGGAACAATGGCGACAGCACCGAAGACACGGCGGTCAATGCCGGATTCAGCGGATCCAAATCCGGACAGCGGGAGAGGCCATTCAAGAGAAATACTCAGGGACCGTCCAGTCTAAACCATATACTAGAGTGCTCGTGCCAGATTCATGGCACCCCGGACAAGCCAGCCAACCACACCAATAGAGACTGGTGGGTATTTAAACAGGCCGGCAAGATAAACGCCAAAAACAAGGACAAGGGGCTGCATAGCGACGAGGAGCCCCGGCGTCCGAACATGGGGGGACAGAAGAAATTTCCCCCCTAGGTGAAAACGGTCAACATGATCTACGCTACCCACATCCCCAAGCGGGAACGGAAGCGAGCACTACGGGACGTCTATGCGATGGAGCCAGTCGCCCCTAAATTCAACCCATGGTCAGCTTGTCCGATCACCTTCGATCGTAGGGATCATCCTACTAGCATCCATCATGGCAGCTCAGCCGCATTGGTCTTAGACCCAATCATCGACGGATTCCACCTCACGCGAGTACTTATGGACGGTGACAGCAGCCTGAACCTGCTTTACCAGGACATAGTGCGCAAAATGGGCATCGATCCTTCAAGGATTAAGCCCACCAAAACCACCTTTAAAGGTGTAATTCCTGGAGTAGAGGCCCGTTGTACGGTCTCTATAACACTGGAAGTGGTCTTCGGATCTCCGGATAACTTCCGAAGTGAAGAGCTAATCTTCGATATCGTCCCTTTCCGCAGTGGTTACCACGCACTGCTCGGACGAACCGCATTCGCTAGATTCAATGCGGTACCACACTATGCATACCTCAAGCTCAAGATGCCAGGCCCGCGCGGGGTCATAACAGTTGACGGAAATATGGACCGCTCTCTCCGTACAGAAGAGCACACTGCAGCCCTTGCGGCAGAAGTACAATGCGGCCTCCTCAGGCAAACCACTAATCCGGTGTCAACAACCTCAAGCTCCGTCAAGCGAGGGTGGAACACCCTGCAACAGGATCAGCGGGCATGCCAAGAGCATGACTAGCAGTCCGGCCTCCGCTCAAATCCCATCAAAGCAGCATTCGTGCCACGCGTACACAATTACGCACTCAAAATACCATGGGCACAGGCGGAGGCGTAGAAGTGGCTCAGTCAGCAGTATGGTATTGCTTCGTAACCTTTCCATTTACCTTTAAGGACATTGCTTTAGTGCAGCTTCTCTAGAAGAGCCGGATTGTCGGACCTACATAGGAGAATGAACCTAGGAGGCAACAGGCGGTGCGCACAGAAGGAAATACCCAGGTGGAATCTATTTGCGATCGTTATACCTGCTTTATCTATCTGTACCTAGCCTTCCTCTGGATATGATATGTCAAATTATCCTCTTTATCTCCGCTTAATGCATTCATTGTAAACATATGCCTAAACGTATTATTCATCAATGGGAGATCATATACAGTGTCAGCTTATTATTTTTCTTTGAGCATTTTTTCCAAATGTCTATTTAATATTGCATCCGTACACTTTGGTACGTGGAGTTTACCAGGGGCTTCTTACGACGCCCCATAATACGGCACGACAAGTCCGAACACTTTCAACAGTGCGGCACCCTGAACTTATAGCATTATATGCATCAGCTCCGAATCATGTCTTGGGTCTACAGTTGGGATAGCCCGGCTCCCTTGTTTTGGTGCCTTACGTTCCGTTATATCGGCTAAGGTAGCGCAGGGAGAACTACTGCGATTGTGCCCTGGTTCTACCGGATGAGCACCTCAGTAGAGAAAGCCGAAAACTGACCGGCATGATGTGGCGAGAGCTGGTCTCTATTCGAGAGGTCTTAAAATCCTTAAAGATTTTTCCGCTTTAGGTGATAAATTGGATTCGTCCGATCTAGGCGTGTGTAGCGCCCCAATTCGGCCTTCCGGATTCTAGGGGCTTCGCCGAAATTTAAAATTGTAGACTTCTACGGCTAAGTGAAGGTTATAAAGCCGCATAGTCCGATTGCCTTGTTCGTTGCGCTGGACACCTCCTTAAGGGACCAAACATTTGGATAAAGAGTGTCCGGGTTATCCACGAACACCCCGGTACTAGTTACATGGGGGCGGAAGCTGACGACTGGCCTACTTTCAGAATTTGATAAACAACCGCAGAGAAGGTAATATTTTAAATAACAAAAGCGCTACTTAGCACAAGTAACTTCGTCTTTAAATTACAAACATGAGAGAAGTGAATTCATTCAAAAATTATGTCCTTGGTACATTCTTCGGCCACGAGACGAGCACCCTTTAAAACGCCATCATAATACTTCTCGGGAACGCGATGCGGCTTGCCCTCTAGCGGCCCGTCCTTCACCAGCTTCTCCGCATCCAGCTTGCCCCAATGCACCTTCGCACGGGCAAGGGCCCGGCGGGCACCCTCAATGCAAATGGATCGCTTGATGACTTCTAGGCGCGGACAGGCATTCACCATCCGCTTGATCAGGCCGAAGTAGCTAGTGGGCAGGGACTCACCAGGCCACATCCGGACTATGAAATCCATCATAGCCACTTCGGCCGCCCTGTGGAGTTTGACCAACTGCTTCAGTTGGTCACTCAGAGACGTTGGGTGTTCGGCCCCAGCATACTGGGACCAGAACAGCTTCTCCGTTGAGCTCCCCTCCTGCGCACGGTAGAACTCCGCGGCGTCTGATACGCTGCATGGCAGATCTGTGAATGCCCCTGGAGAGCTCTGGACTCGTGTAAGTAAAAGAAACGCCTCCTCCACATGTTTGCTTTGCATAAAGAATTTCTTACCCGCCGCTATCTTTTTGGCCTCCTGGATTTCCTGTTGTGCCCTCTCGGCTTCGGCCTTGGCGTCTTTCATACTTGTAAGGGCCTTCGCAAGCTCGGCCTCTTTTGCTTTAAGCTCATGCTCCACGGACTCGAACTTTTTGCCGAGCTCCTGGAGCTCTTCTTGTACTTCGCCCACTCGGGCCTCCTGCTTTTTGCGCTCCTCGCATTCCAAGGCCGGCTTGTGTTTGGCCTCGGATAGTGCTTTCTTAAGAGACGCCACTTCGGTGGTGGCCTCTGTAACCAAATCACGACACCTCGTTGTTAGAATAATCAATTTTATTCGTACTCTAATATATGAGAGAGGGGAATTATTCACCTTTGCTCTCCTCGAGCTGCCTCCTTGTGAGGCCGAGCTCTCCATGTGCCCGCTCCAAGTCCTGCTTCAAGCCGGCGATTTTGGCTGTACGGACAACAGCGGCCAGCAGCACAGCCTATTTATTCACATCCAAACTTAATGTTAGACTCCTGTGGAATATAATTGACCCTCCGTTTGGTTTTTCCTTCCGAACACCAAACAGAGTATCAGGGGCTACTACCTATCGGGTGGTAATTTCACACATTTTTACTTACCTCAAAGCTTGTCAGGAGGCTGGTGCAGGCTTCGGTTAGTCCGCTTTTGGCGGACGAAACCTTTTGAATCACCGCACTCATAAGAGTACGGTGCTCTTCATCTAGGGAAGCGCCGCGAAGCGCTTCCAGCAGACAATCTAGCGCCTCGGGCGCAACAGAGGTCCTCGATACAGACGGCCCTCCCTCCCTAACGAGGGGCTGGTCGCCTGAGTCGGGAACACTGAAGGCTTCGGAACAGTGATCGGCTGAGAGCCCGGCTTGCCGTGGCTCTCATCAACACGATCCGCGGGGATCTTGAACCCCGCGAGTCCGACGTCTGGAATGCCGCCTTGAGGCGCCTCCAGGGCCACCTCCCCCATCTCTGGGATCCTTTGGGACAACACCTCCGTGTCATCCGCAGGCCGAGGAGAAGTGGCCGTCGGGAGTGAGTTCATTGCTAACTCACTTAAGGACTCGTACGAAGACGATACCGTGGGATGGGCCCTGGCCGGACTGCATACAAGTTCGGTGTTATAACAAAACTGTGAGGCAAAATAATGATGGAGTGCGGATACTTACGATCGCACTGAAGGCTTCTTCCTGGGCAGCCACCCTTCCTCGCTGTCGGCGGCGGTGGCAGAGTAGTCCGGAAGGGACACTTTCCCCTTCTTGGACGTCCCAGTTTCCCCCACCGGGGCGGCCTTCCTCTTTCTCTCCCCCCAGTACGGGGAGGTGGAATTTCTTCTTGTTTTCCCCCGCTTCTGCGGGAGGAATCTGCCTCGTCATCGTCGGACGACAAGGGTATGACGGCCTTGCGCTGGGGGCCTCTCCTGGTCCCCTGGTCTGCCCTCTCAGGCCCCTCGTCCTCTCCGGATGGGGCGGCCTCCTCTTCTTCTTCTTCTTCCCCTTCGAGGGAGGAGTGTGCCTCGTCGTCTTTGGACGAGGCTTGCGGAACCTTACGCCGGAGACCCTTTCGGGTCCCCGGGGCCTTCTTATCGGCCTTATTCTTTGGCCCCTTATAGGGCGCCGGGACCAGCATCTTCATCAGAAGATCATTAGCTGGGCTTTCTGGCAGCGGAGCCGGACAGTCAATCCGCTCCGCTGTCTCCACATAATCCTGCACAAATATACACAATTACTTAAGGCTCCCCCATGAATGTACTGGGAAAAACCGAATCCGGTGGCGGCCTTAGTACTCACCTAAATAGGACACCGTGCAGCGTGGAGCCCACGGTCCTCGGATATGGGAGGAGGTACTTCATAGGCTTGAACAACGCCTTCCATGCATTTTTGTGCTTCATGTCGTAGAGCCTCTGAAGCGTCTGGTGTTCGGCCGGGACGAACTCCCACAAATTGAATGCCCGCCTTTGGCATGGCAGAATCCGGCGAACGAGCATGACCTGGATCATGTTGACAAGCTTGATGTTCTTGTCCTTCATGCCCTTGATGCAGGTGGTGAGTCCGGTCAGCTCTGTAGATTCGCCCCAGAGCAGGCCCTTCTATTCACAGGAGGTGAGCCGCATAGGGGTTCTAGATCGGAACTCGGGGGCCGCCACCCAGTTGGCGTTGCGCGGCTCGGTGATGTAGAACCACCCCGATTGCCACCCCTTCACGGTTTCCGCAAAGGAGCCGTCAAGCCAGGTGACGTTAGGCATTTTTCCCACCATAGCTCCTCTGCACTCCGCTTGCTGGCCGCTTACGATCTTCGGCTTCATGCAAAAGGTTTGCAGCCACAAGCCGAAATGAGGCTTGATGCGGAGGAAAGCCTCGCATACGACGATGAACGCCGAGATGTTGAGGACGAAGTTCGGGGCTAGATCATGGAAATCTAGCCCATAGTAGAACATGAGCCTGCGGACGAAGGGGTGGAGGGGAAACCCCAGTCCATGGACGAAGTGGGCAAGAAACACGACCCTCTCATGGGGTCCTGGAGTTGGAATGACCTACCCCTCGTCTGGTAGCCGGTGCGCTATGTCTGCGGCCAAGTATCCGGCCGCCCGAAGACTTGCGATGTTCTTCTCCTTCATGGTGGAAGCCATCCATTTGCCTCCTGCTCCGGACATGTTTAGCTGTGCGGAGAAGACTTGGACTAGGGCGCTGGAGCTCGGGGAGGCAAGAGTGGGTAGAGGAGGAAGAAGGCGTGGGTAAGAATGAGGAACTCTTATCCCTTTATAGAGGCGACGATAGCGGTGCGCCTCCGCACTAGCCTGTTGAGAATCGCTTACTTCCCAAGCGCCACGATTGATGGCACGGGGGGATTACCCATACCCGTATTGATGAGAATCCCGTGATAAGGGGACATGATCTCTGCTTTGACAAGACGTGTCAAGGAAACCGCCTCGCAATACGTGTTGTGGATGGTTGTGGAAAAATGGTCGAATAATGACCTGGCTATGATGGCATATCACGTCGTCTAAAAAGTTGTCAGCTGAAGTATCATTCTCTCTACGGTGGTATGTGAAGATCATTTTGCAGATCCGGACACGGTCTACGTGTTCGATAATAACCTTGGAGTATTCGGAGAAGGAACCCGCCTTGCAATGCCGAAGACACGACTGCGCGCCGGACTCATCGTCATTGAAGCCTGGTTCAGGGGCTACTGAGGGAGTCCTGGATTAGGGGGTATCCGGACAGCCGGATTATATACATTGTCCGGACTATCGAAGAATGAAGATACAAGACTCAAGACTTCGGCCCGTGTCCGGATGGGACTCTCCTTTGCGTGGAAGACAAGCTTAGCGATCCGGATATTAGATTTCCTTCTTTGTAACCAACTCCATGTAAACCCTAGCCCTCTCTGGTGTCTATATAAACCGGAGAGGATGGTCCTTAGAAGGCCGATCACAATTACAATCATACCATCATAGGCTAGCTCTTAGGGTTTAGCCTCTACGATCTCGTGGTAGATCTACTCTTGTACTACTCATATCTTCAATATTAATCAAGCAAGAAGTAGGGTTTTACCTCCATCGAGAGGGCCCGAACCTAGGTAAACATTGTGTCCCTTGCTTCGTGTTACCATCAGCCTAAGACGCACAGATCGGGACCCCCTACCCAAGATCCGCCGGTTTTGACACTGACAAAGGGTGCTTTCCAAGTTCATTTGTGGCAGAAGTTGGCATTTTCTTCTCCGGTCTGTTATTCCAATGATCTATCTTATATTCTTTCTTCCGGAGGCATTGTGATGTTGCTCTCTTCACTCATCATCTCAAATTGAGGAGCGTGTTCTTTTCATGCTTATCCATTTAACCGGAGTGTCGTGTCCTCTTTTCAAGTTCTTCCCATTTTGTCAAGTTTTGCTTCTCTTTCCTACCGGAGTGCTGCCTGCATTCTTTCGTTCTCATTCCTTGCTTATTCCGTTTCAACTGGAGTGGTTACATGTCCTTCTTTGTCTCTGGAGATCTTCATTCATGTCTTCGCAACCCCAAGGTTTTTCACAATGTTCATTGTTCCTCTTTCCTAATGGAGTGTTTTCAACTTCGATCATCTCTGTTGTATTCTTTTCTCAAAATTGTTTAGCCTCTCAAGGTTCATTGGTTTCACTCATTTGTACAAGAAGCAGCTTTCTTTTATCTCTCCTCTTCCTTTTCCGCTTCTCTCGGTGCCATCCTAGATCTCGGGACGAGATCCTCTTGTAGTGGTGGAGTGTTGTAATGCCCCGGATGTAACTTTCCATAACTATACCTCCAACTCTTGCCATTTCCTGCTATGTGATATGTTATTTCCTCCGTGTTGGGTTTTTGTCTTTCATTTTGCATTTTGTTCATGTCATGCATCTCATCTCATAGCATCATGAGCACTGCATCCGCATGTTTTCATAAAACTCAACTAAATAAACCGTATGGATCTTCGGTCCATTTAAATCGAGGGATATTCACAATGGTGATTTATCTTTAGAACATATACTCCCAATATTATTAGGGGGCTATAACAAATATTCCATTAACTGGAAATCACCCATAACACATTTGCATTATTCTTCAACTCTTCTTTTATCCGACTCAACTTTCTATCCTTCCTTTTCGACCTTTTAGTAAAATTGAGTTGCAATTTTACTTCTCCATAAATGTTCCAAATCTGCCCATAAATCACATCTGGTGTGTAGGGTCACCCCTACAATTTCAACCCATTTGGAGTTCATTCGAATGGGTTTCAAAATTCAAACTTGTCTGAGTTAAATCCAACAGGTGTGGATTTTACTTCCTCTAAAAATCCTCAGTCTATTTTTGTCAAATTCCCCACATTTTTGTGAGTCCGGGAAAATAATCCCCATGTCCAACTTCTTTCCCTAACCCTCTCTTTCTTTTCTTCTCTCTAATTATTTTCTGTTAAAGAAAGTATGAGAGAGAGGGAGGAGAGAGACAGCCCAGGCCGGCCTAATCCTCAGCCCACCTAACCCCTGCCTATCTAACCCTAGCCCGACCCTCCTCTCTCCCTTGATCCATCATATCTCCCTTGATCCCCTCTTGCGCCGCCGCCAGGAAGACAGCGAGCGCGTGTATCGCGCTCGATCCCATCACCCCTCTCCCTCGACGACCAACGCCGCCCCTGCAGCCACCCACCTCCTCCTCTCGATCCATCCTCATGCCTAGCTTCAGATCCAGCAGGAGCCTCGGCCTCGAGTTCCTCTACTTCTTCCCCAGTCGCCCAGGGATCGTGTAGCTGTTCGAGGCCCTGAGCAGGAAGGCTCGGCCTCGCTCCTCCTCGATGCCGGCCCCGCCGCCAAGCTCTTCCGCCCTCCGTCGCCTCCACCACGTCACCCCTTCCTCGACCCTACTCCACTTCGTCAGGTCGCGCCGCCCCGTCTAGTTCCTCGTCGGCGACCTCTCGCTCCGGACCCCGTCCCATGACCACGAGCAGTGGCGCGCCTCCATGCCGTCTTCCGCATCCCCGGCTTCCTCGTCGCCATTTCGCCCGTTCCCGGCCACCGGTGCCCTCACCGGAGCTCCCGCAAGCCGTCCCTGCCGCGCCCGGCCTCTCCCTCGCCTCGCCAGTGCCCTGCTCCAGCGCCGCCTGCCGACCTCCTCTTCTCGAGCCATGGGCACCTCCTGCCCGAGACCCACCTTCGGCCTCGCCAGGGTTCTGCACCAGCTCCGTCCGACAAGGACGTCGCCCCACTGCCTTCTCTTGTCGCGACCAGGATCCCCCTCCTCGCACCTCTGATCACCTCGACACCCCATCACCCGTCCTGTGCCCGCGTTTGTGTAGCACCATCTCTGCCGCCTCCACGCACCTTCGATGACCTCTCGAGGCAGGGCCAAGTTCCACTACCATCGTGTTTTGTTTCTTCACTATCAAGGCCGAGAGGACTCCAAGTACCAGGGCGTCAGGACCCGTCAATTTCATCTACGCGCGTGTACGACTATCTTCGACAAAGAGCCGTCTACGATTACGCAACGAACCGTGCAGTTACACGAGCTACAAGTACCGCGACGACCCCAGAGACTGGATTCTGTCAAGTTCCTCTACGATATGTGTACCACTACTTCCACAACATGTCGTGTACGACTACCGTCGCTCGGATTCGACAAGACAACGGGTACCACTACCATCGCCAAGATCGCGAGTACCTCTACTGTCGTCGTGTACCACTACTTTCGCTACCATTGCCGTGTACGACTACTTCCACTATGACCCGTGAACGACTACTTCCCTCAACGATCTTGATCCGCTCCATAAACGCACGCTTCAAAGGTATAACCCCGAGACGACGCCCGTGAACAAATGCATGTGTGTTGTATGAGATGCTCATGTTTGCACCATGTTCGAATCGCCACTTGCACGTTCCTCCTTGGTTGCCATGCCGTTGACTTGTGGGAACCCGGTAACTGGGATCGCCCCACCATCTCTTGTGTGTTCCACACATCCGCACACTTCTTTTTGTGATGAGGACATCAATACCATTGTTACACCCACAGCCCCTACTACTACATATACTGGACCAATTACTAGAGCACGCGCCCGCCAATTAAATTATCAGGTACTTTCGTTTTTTGGTAATGATTCTAATGTTCATGAGAATATGATACTGCCTAAATTGGATACATTTGTTTTGCTTACAAATGAAGGGCCTAGCTTGGAGAAGGATGAACATTGGAGCACGAACAAGCATGGAGATGATGGCATGTGCAAGGGGAACAATAACGGGGTTGCAAGTGATGATTTCAGGACTTTGAAGCCACCATAATGGGTGCATGAAGCCTTGGACGAAATATACAAGATGCCACTTCATAAATTTTGTCCCGAGGCTATTCTAGGTGCTGCGTCACCTTATTATTGGGTCAGACCCATGTAATTTCGAAATACATAAGTATAGGCTATTTTTAGAGTCTGTATGTGTGGGGAACAAGAGATAGGGTTGATTTCGGAACCCTCCACCAAGGGCCACGAAATTCCCCCCTCTTCCTCCATATATACAGCCCTTAGGGCACCGTTTAGACTTTGGGTTTTGTTTAGATTAAAGTTCGCCATAGCTGCAACTTCGCGTACTTCGTTTGTGTTCAACGACCAGACAAAGACGTCTCAGAACCCCACCTTGATCAATAAAGCTTTCATCTTATATTCGCAATATCCAGGTTGCAATCTTAGTTTCTTGCTTGTTCTTCGTTTGCTCGAAGAAAACATACCCTCGTGGTCAGGTTGATTGTGCTCCGGCGTGGTCAATAACCTCTCGGAGTTGGTTTAGCGACTGCTAAGGCGCGACTTCCTCGCACGTTCGTAGTCGGATCGTCAAAGTCGACTTCCACCAAAGCGATATCCATCATCTCATCGAAAGACGGGACACCTTTGCCTCTATCAAGTGGTATCAAATTTCCAGGTTGCTCGGTGAGATTTTACAGTTTTTCATAGTTTAGATCGAGTCTGTTCTTCATACCTATAGTCCACGAAAAAGCCACAAAAAATAGGGTTAGGTCATCATATCCGAACCAGTCTGAGCCTTTGCATAGTCTTTTCAGTATTTTGCTTTGTTGAATTTGCGGTTGCATCATCGTGTCAAGTTGCTGGTCTTAGCGTCTAGTCTTTTAGAGTTTCGAGTTCTGGTCATAAGTTGTCACACCGCCGCTGCACTATCATCATCACCCCTTCCATCTACCACCACCGCTTATACGCCACCGATCCGTATCCATATACCATCACCAATCCGTATCCATATACCACCACCGCTGCCATATTTTCCCATCATATACCATCATCACCAGCCCGAGTTCAATCAGATTCATCTCCGCCACAAGTTCGAGTCCAGTATTTGTTCCTTTATTTTCGAGTTCCAGATCACGCGATACTCCGAGTCGTGACAGAGTAGGACTCCCGAATTGTCGTGCTACTCACAGAAGAAAAATAGTTCCAGTTTCAAAAAAAAACTAAGTCTGGAAAATTCTGGCTAGGCAGTTTTTAGACCATTTGTAGACTTTTTCGAAAAAAAATTGTTGCGGAGCAAAAAAAAGAGGAAAAAGTAAAAAAAAAAGTGAAAAAAAGAGAAAAAAATCCAGAGTGTGCTCCTCCCTTGATTACGTGCCACGCCGTGATTTTGTTAGTGTTCTAGGCTCGCGTCTCTAGCACGGTCTAGCCTAGGACCAGCACGGTACCGTCGTTGAGCGTTTATTCAACTTTGCATCTCTGAATTGATTATTGCTGACCCTTTTTGCTACCATATTATAAGCCTTCCCAGCTCCACATACATCTACGTCGTGCGTTTGACTCTCCCTGGTAATCGCTCTATCCAAGCTTTGAGAGTTTTGACTACAACGGTTGCCGATCACCACCTGCTGCTGGGTAAGAACTGGTAAGAATTTGAGATTCGCTTGACGGATTTGTGACACCCCACCACCACCATATTCTAGTAGTCTGTAGGATCATATTCTTGTCTGTTTCTATTGCTACTCAGGAACACAAGTCGATGAGATTGACGGGGAGAACATGACGAACAAGGAGCTTCATGATAAGTTTCATCAAATGTTGGGTCAACAGGTGGAAGACGTGATGGCCAGGTTTGGAAAGGCAATGGAGAAGATGGATGACATTGAGAAGTCAATTGACACCAAGTTGGACGCCAAGTTCGATGAATTACTCAAACGCCTCCCACAACCAGCTCTACTCCGCGATACAGTAGGATGAGCACAGCGTGTTCCTATTGAGCCAGGACAAACTTCTGGTGCCGCTGCTACTGCTGTTGGTGCTTCTGTAGCTCCTGTTGTTACTGTAGAGGTGGAGGACTATTACGAGGATGAGGTTGATCAAAATCAGAACTACGTGCAGCCACCAGCACCACCACCAGCAGGTCGACCTCAGGTATATTTTCGCAACGGTAGGCCTGCACCACCACCTCAGGTACGAGATAATGACCATATTTCAAAGTTGAAATTGAATATTCCACCATTTGAGGGTAGATATGTTCCTGATATATATCTTACTTGGGAGTTAGAAATTGAACAACGTTTTACATGTTTACAATATCCCGAGGAGAGACATGTTGCTGCTGCTGTTTGTGCTTTCACTAGTTTTGCATGTGTATGGTGGTCTGAACATTGTAGATTATATCCTATTCCAACTACTTGGGCTGTTTTGAAAACTGCTATGCGTACTCGTTGGGTTCCACCATATTATCAACGTGAATTGCTTCAAAAATTGCAGCGTTTAAGACAAGGAAAAAATTATGTAGAAGAATATTATCAGGAATTACAAACTGGGATGATTAGATGTGGTATTGTTGAGGAGAATGAATCTATGCTTGCACGTTTTATAGGTGGATTAAATAGAGAGATTCAGACCATTCTTGAGTATAAGGAGTATACTAATATCACTCGTTTATTCCATCTTGCTTGTAAAGCTGAACGTGAAGTGCAGGATCGACAAGCATTGGCGCGAACTAACTTTTCTGCAGGTCGACTTTCATCATGGACACCGCGTGCATCCTCTACTTCCACTACACCAGCACCTCTATCAGCTGCTACCTCCAGCCGTGATACAAGAAAGCAGGCACAACCACCACTATCTGCCAAGAGCGTACCTGCCGGGCCTACACAGAGCTCTTCTTCTTCCATGGCATCCACAGGGCACACAAGTGATATTATTTGTCGTCGTTGTAAGGGAAGAGGTCATTATGCGAGAGAATGCAAATCTCAGCGTGTGATGATTGCTACTGAGGATGGTGGGTATGAGTCCGCTAGTGACTACGATGAGGAGACTTTGGCTCTTATTACACGTGAAGAACATGGCGGAGATGATTCTGATCATGACACGCAATACATGGCACCTGAAGACGCTGACAGGTATGAATGTTTAGTTTCTCAACGTGTTTTGAGTGTGCAGGTCACACAAGCTGAGCAAAATCAGAGGCACAATTTGTTCCATATAAAGGGAGTTGTGAAGGAACGTTATGTGCGCGTCATCATAGATGGAGGGAGCTGCAACAACTTAGCTAGCATGGAGATGGTGGAGAAGCTATCTCTCACCACAAGACCACATCCACATCCTTACTACATCCAATGGTTCAACAACAGCGGCAAGGTTAAGGTAACACGTACTGTTCGTGTGCATTTTAGTATCTCTACATATGCTGAGTATGTTGATTGTGATGTGGTACCTATGCAAGCATGTTCCTTATTACTTGGTCGCCCATTGCAATTTGATAAAAATTCTGTACACCATGGTCGAAACAATCAGTATACTCTTGTTCATAAGGATAAAAATATTACTTTGCTTCCTATGACTCCTGAGTCCATTTTGAAAGATGATATTAATAGAGCTAATAAAGCAAAACAGGAGAAAAATAAGAGTGAAAATCAGATTATGGCAAAAGAATTTGAGCAACAAATGAAGCCTAATAGTAAACCATCTAGTGTTACTTCTGAAATTAAATTGAAAAGTGCATGTTTACTTGCCACTAAATCTGATATTGATGAGCTAGATTTTAGCAAATCTGTTTGTTATGCTTTTGTGTGCAAAGAGGCATTATTTTCATTCGAGGACGTGCCTTCCTCTTTGCCTCCTACTGTCACTAACATTTTGCAGGAGTTCGTTGACGTCTTTCCACAAGACGTGCCGCCGGGATTACCGCCTATTCGAGGGATTGAGCATCAGATTGGCTTAATTCCCGGTGCTTCACTGCCAAACCGTGCGCCATACCGTACCAATCCAGAGGAGACGAAGGAGATTATGCATCAAGTACGAGAGCTTCTCGACAAAGGTTATATACGCGAATCCCTTAGTCCTTGTGTTGTTCCTATTATTCTAGTGCCGAAAAAGGATGGTAAATCGCGTATGTGTGTTGATTGTAGAGGCATTAATAATATTACTATTCCCTATCGTCATCCTATTCCTAGGCTAGATGATATGCTTGATGAATTGAGTGGCTCTACAATATTCTCCAAAGTTGATTTGCGCAGTGGATACCATCAAATTCGTATGAAATTGGGGGACGAATGGAAAACAACATTTAAAACTAAGTTTGGATTATATGAGTGGTTAGTCATGCCTTTTGGGTTAACTAATGCACCTAGTACTTTCATGAGATTAATGAACGAAGTTTTACGTGCTTTCATTGGACGATTTGTGGTAGTTTACTTTGATGACATATTGATTTATAGCAGATCTTTGGAGGAACATTTGGAACATTTATGTGCTGTTTTTATTGCTCTACGTGATGCACGTTTGTTTGGTAACCTTGGGAAGTGCACCTTTTGCACCGACCGAGTGTCTTTTCTTGGCTATGTTGTTACTCCACAGGGAATTGAAGTTGATAAAGCCAAGATTGAAGCTATTGAGAGTTGGCCGCAGCCCAAAACGGTCACACAAGTGAGGAGTTTTCTTGGCCTCGCTGGATTCTATAGGCATTTTGTGAGAGATTTCGGGACCATTGCTGCACCTCTCAATGAGCTTACAAAGAAGGATGTGCCTTTTGTTTGGGGTACCGCACAGGAAGAAGCCTTCACGGTGTTGAAAGATAAGTTGACACATGCTCCTTTACTCCAACTTCCTGATTTTAATAAGACTTTTGAGCTTGAATGTGATGCTAGCGGAATTGGATTAGGAGGTGTGTTATTACAAGATGGAAAACCTGTTGCATACTTTTCTAAAAAATTGAGTGGGCCTAGTCTGAATTATTCTACTTATGATAAAGAATTATATGCTCTTGTTCGGACTTTAGAAACATGGCAACATTATTTATGGCCCGAAGAATTTGTTATACATTCTGATCATGAATCTTTGAAACATATTAAAAGTCAAGCTAAACTGAATCGTAGACATGCTAAATGGGTTGAATTCATTGAGACTTTCCCTTATGTCATTAAACACAAGAAGGGTAAAGAAAATGTTGTTGCTGATGCATTGTCTCGTCGCTATACTATGCTTCCACAACTTGACTTCAAAATATTTGGTTTGGAGACCATCAAAGATAAATATGTGCATGATGCTGATTTTAAAGATGTATTACAGAATTGTAAAGAAGGAACAACTTGGAACAAGTTCGTCATTAATGATGGATTTGTGTTCCGTGCTAACAAGCTATGCATTCCAGCTAGCTCCGTTCGTCTTTTTTTGTTGTAGGAGGCGCATGGAGGAGGACTAATGGGACACTTTGGCATGAAGAAGACGGAGGACGTACTTGCTACACATTTCTTTTGGCCAAAGATGAGACGGGATGTTGAGCGCTTTGTTGCTCGCTGCACTACATGTCAAAAGGCTAAGTCACGACTCAATCCTCATGGTTTATATATGCCTTTGCCTGTACCTAGTGTTCCTTGGGAGGATATATCTATGGACTTTGTTTTAGGTATACCTCGAACAAAGAAGGGGGGGATAGCATATTTGTTGTCGTGGATAGATTCTCGAAAATGCACACTTTATACCATGTCATAAAAGCGATGATGCTGTTAATGTTGCTGATTTGTTCTTTCATGAAATTATTCGCTTGCATGGTGTGCCAAATACTATTGTTTCAGATCGTGATACTAAATTTCTTAGCCACTTTTGGAGATGTTTATGGGCTAAGTTGGGGACTAAACTGCTTTTTAGTACTACTTGTCACCCCCAAACTGATGGACAAACGGAAGTAGTCAATAGAACATTGTCTACTATGCTTAGGGCTGTTTTGAAGAATAATAAGAAAATGTGGGAAGAATGCTTGCCTCATATTGAATTTGCTTATAATCGTTCATTGCATTCTACTACTAAGATGTGCCCTTTTGAAATTGTGTATGGTTTCCTACCTCGTGCACCTATTGATTTGTTGCCTCTTCCATCTTCGGAGAAGGTTAATTTTGATGCTAAACAACGTGCTGAATTGATTTTAAAAATGCATGAGTTAACTAAGGAAAACATTGAGCGTATGAATGCTAAATATAAACTTGCTGGAGATAAGGGTAGAAAACATGTTGTGTTTGCACCTGGAGATCTTGTTTGGTTACATTTGCGTAAGGATAGATTTCCTGATTTGCGCAAATCAAAGCTAATGCCACGTGCTGACGGACCTTTTAAGGTGTTAGAGAAAATAAATGATAATGCATATAAACTTGAGCTGCCTGCAGATTTTGGGGTTAGTCCCACTTTTAACATTGCAGATTTGAAGCCTTATTTGGGTGAGGAAGATGAGCATCCGTCGAGGACGAGTTCATTTCAAGAAGGGGAGGATGATGAGGACATCAATACCATTGTTACACCCACGGCCCCTACTGCTACATATACTGGACCAATTACTAGAGCACATGCCTGCCAATTAAATTATCAGGTACTTTCGTTTCTTGGTAATGATTCTAATGTTCATGAGAATATGATACTGCCTAAATTCGATACATTTGTTTTGCTTACAAATGAAGGGCCTAGCCTGGAGAAGGATGGACATTGGAGCACGAACAAGCATGGAGATGATGGCATGTGCAAGGGGAACAATAACGGAGTTACAAGTGATGATTTCAGGACTTTGAAGCCACCATAATGGGTGCATGAAGCCTTGGACGAAATATACAAGATGCCACTTCATAAATTTCGTCCCGAGGCTATTCTAGGTGCTGCGTCACCTTATTATTGGGCCAGGCCCATGTAATTTCGAAATACATAAGTATAGGCTATTTTTAGAGTCCGTATGTGTGGGCAACAAGAGATAGGGTTGATTTCGGACCCCTCCACCAAGGGCCACGAAATTCCACCCCTCTTCCTTCATATATACAGCCCTTAGGGCACCGATTAGACTTTGGGTTTTGTTTAGATTAAAGTTCGCCATAGCTGCAACTTCGCGTACTTCGTTTGTGTTCAACGACCAGACAAAGACATCTCAGAACCCCACCTTGATCAATAAAGCTTTCATCTTATATTCGCAATATCCAGATTGCAATCTTAGTTTCTTGCTTGTTCTTCATTTGCTCGCAGGAAACAGACCCTCGTGGTCAGGTTGATCGTGCTCCGGCGTGGTCAATAACCTCTTGGAGTTGGTTTAGCGATTGCTAAGGCGCGACGTCCTCGCACGTTCGTAGTCGGATCGTCAAAGTCGACTTCCACCAAAGCGATATCCATCATCTCATCGAAAGACGGGACACCTTTGCCTCTATCATTTTGCATCGGCATCTGTTGGAAATATGCCCTAGAGGCAATAATAAATAAGTTATTATTATATTTCCTTGTTCATGATAATAGTTTATTATCCATGCTATAATTGTATTGAAAGGAAACTCAGATACATGTGTGGGTACATAGACAACACCATGTCCCTAGTAAGCCTCTAGTTGACTAGCTCGTTGATCAATAGATGGTTACGGTTTCCTAACCATGGACATTGGATGTCATTGATAACGGGATCACATCATTAGGAGAATGATGTGATGGACAAGACCCAATCCTAAGCCTAGCACAAAGATCGTAGTTCGTATGCTAAAGCTTTTCTAATGTCAAGTATCTTTTCCTTAGACCATGAGATTGTGCAACTCCCGGATAGCGTAGGAATGCTTTGGGTGTACCAAACGTCACAACGTAACTTTGTGGCTATAAAGGTGCACTACAGGTATCTCCGAAAGTGTCTGTTGGGTTGGCACGAATCGAGACTGGGATTTGTCACTCCGTGTAAACGGAGAGGTATCTCTGGGCCCACTCGGTAGGACATCATCATAATGTGCACAATGTGACCAAGGGTTGATCACGGGATGATGTGTTACGGAACGAGTAAAGAAACTTGCCGGTAACGAGATTGAACAAGGTATCGGTATACCGACGATCGAATCTCGGGCAAGTACAATACCGTTAGACAAAGGGAATTGTATACGGGATTGATTGAGTCCTTGACATCGTGGTTCATCCGGTGAGATCATCGTGGAACATGTGGGAGCCAACAAGGGTATCCAGATCCCGCTGTTGGTTATTGACCGGAGAATGTCTCGGTCATGTCTGCATGGTTCCCGAACCCGTAGGGTCTACACACTTAAGGTTCAATGACGCTAGGGTTATAAAGGAAGTTTGTATGTGGTTACCGAATGTTGTTCGGAGTCCCGGATGAGATCCCGGACGTCACGAGGAGTTCCGGAATGGTCCGGAGGTAAAGATTTATATATGGGAAGTCTTATTTTGGTCGCCGGAAAAGTTTCGCACTTTATCGGTATTGTACCGAGAGTGCCGAAAGGTGTCCGGGGGTCCACCGGGGGGTCCACCTGCCCCGGGGGGCCACATGGGCTGTAGTGGGTGCACCTTGGCCTATATGGGCCAAGGGCACCAGCCCCAAGAGGCCCATGCGCCAAGGAGACTTGGGGAGGGGAGAGTCCTAAAAGGGGAAGGCACCTCCGAGGTGCCTTGGGGAGGATGGACTCCTCCCCCCTTGGCCGCACCCCTTCCTTGGAGGAAGGGGAAAGGCTGCGCCTCCCCCCTCTCCCTTGCCCCTATATATAGTGGAGGGGAGGGAGGGCAGCCGCATCTGAAGCCCTGGCGCCTCCCTCCCTCCCGTGACACCTCCTCCTCTCCCGTAGGTGCTTGGCGAAGCCCTGCAGGATTCCCACGCTCCTCCACCACCACCACGCCGTTGTGCTTCTGCTGGATGGAGTCTTCCTCAACCTCTCCCTCTCTCCTTGCTGGATCAAGGCATGGGAGACGTCACCGTGCTGTACGTGTGTTAAACGCGGAGGTGCCGTCCGTTCGTCACTAGGATCTCCGGTGATTTGGATCACGACGAGTACGACTCCTTCAACCCCGTTCTCTTGAATGCTTCCGCTTAGCGATCTACAAGGGTATGTAGATGCACTCTCCTTCCCCTCGTTGATGGTTTCTCCATAGATAGATCTTGGTGACACGTAGGAAAATTTTGAATTTCTGCTACGTTCCCCAACAGTGGCATCATGAGCTAGGTCTATTGCGTAGATTCTTTGCACGAGTAGAACACAAAGTAGTTGTGGGCGTTGATTTTGTTCAATATGCTTACCGTTACTAGTCCAATCTTGTTTTGATGGTATTGTGGGATGAAGCGGCCCGGACCGACCTTACACGTACTCTTACGTGAGACAGGTTCCACCGACTGACATGCACTTGGTGCATAAGGTGGCTAGCGGGTGCCAGGCTCTCCCACTTTAGTCGGAACGGATTCGATGAAAAGGGTCCTTATGAAGGGTAAATATCAATTGGCATATCACGTTGTGGTTTTGCGTAGGTAAGAAACGTTCTTGCTAGAAACCCATAGCAGCCACGTAAAACATGCAAACAACAATTAGAGGACGTCTAACTTGTTTTTGCAGGGTATGTTATGTGATGTGATATGGCCAAGAAGAATGTGATGAATGATACGTGATGTGTGAGATTGATCATGTTCTTGTAATAGGAATCACGACTTGCATGTCGATGAGTATGACAACCGGCAGGAGCCATAGGAGTTGTCTTTATTTATTGTATGACATGCGTGTCATTGAGCAACGCCATGTAATTACTTTACTTTATTGCTAACCGGTAGCCATAGTAGTAGAAGTAATAGTTGGTGAGACAACTTCATGAAGACACGATGATGGAGATCATGATGATGGAGATCATGGTGTCATGCCGGTGACGGTGATGATCATGGAGCCCCGAAGATGGAAATCAATGGAGCTATATGATATTGGCCATATCATGTCACTACTATATAATTGCATGTGATGTTTATTATGTTTATGCATCTTGTTTACTTAGAACGACGGTAGTAAATAAGATGATCCCTTACAACAATTTCAAGAAGTGTTCTCCCCTAACTGTGCACCGTTGCTAAAGTTCGTCGCTTCTAAGCACCACGTGATGATCGGGTGTGATGGATTCTTACGTTCACATACAACGGGTGTAAGACAGATTTACACACGCGAAACACTTAGGGTTAACTTGACGAGCCTAGCATGTACAGACATGGCCTCGGAACACAAAGACCGAAAGGTCGAGCATGAGTCGTATAGTAGATACGATCAACATGAAGATGTTCACCGATGATGACTAGTCCGTCTCACGTGATGATCGGACACGGCCTAGTTGACTCGGATCATGTAATCACTTAGATGACTAGAGGGATGTCTATCTGAGTGGGAGTTCATAAGATGAACTTAATTATCCTGAACATAGTCAAAAGATCTTTGCAAATTATGCCGTAAGCTCGCGCTTTAGTTCCACTGTTTAGATATGTTCCTAGAGAAAATATAGTTGAAAGTTGAAAGTAGCGATTATGCGGACAGTAGAAAGCTTATGTCCTTAATGCACCGCTCAATGTGCTAAACCCCAAACGTCATTTGTGGATGTTGCGAACATCGGACATACACGTTTTGATAACTACGTGATAGTTCAGTTAAACGGTTTAGAGTTGAGGCAGTAAAGACGTTTTCGAAACGTCGTGGAACATATGAGATGTTTCAAGGGCTGAAATTGGGATTTCAGGCTCGTACCCACGTCAAGAGGTATGAGACCTCCGACGATTTTCTTAGCCTGCAAACTAAGGGAGAAAACCTCAATCGTTGAGCTTGTGCTCAAATTGTCTGAGTGCAACAATCACTTAAATCAAGTGGGATTTGATCTTCCAGATGATATAGTGATGTTTCTCCAAAGTCATTGCCACCAAGCTGCTAGAGCTTCATGATGAACTATAACATATCAGGGATAGAGATGATGATCCTTGAGGTATTCGCGATGTTTGACACCGCAAAAGTAGAAATCAAGAAGGAGCATCAATTGTTGATGGTTGGTGAAACCACTAGTTTCAAGAAGGGCAAGGGCAAGAAGGGATACTTCATGAAACGGCAAATCAGCTGCTGCTCTAGTGAAGAAACCCAAGGTTGAACCCAAACCCGAGACTAAGTGCTTCTGTAATAAGGGGAACAACCACTGGAGCAGAATTACCCTAGATACTTGGTAGATGATAAGGCTGGCAAGGTCGATTGAAGTATATTGGATATACATTATGTTAATGTGTATTTTACTAGTACTCCTAGTAGCACCAGGGTATTAAGATACCGGTTCGGTTGCTAAGTGTTAGTAACTCGAAATAAAAGAGCTACGGAATAAACGGAGACTAGCTAAAGGTGAGCTGACGATATATGTTGGAAGTGTTTCCAAGTTTGATGTGATCAAACATCGCACGCTCCCTCTACCATCAAGATTAGTATTAAACCTGAATAATTGTCATTTGGTGTTTGCATTGAGCATAGACATGATTGGATTATGTCTGTTGCAATACGGTTATTCATTTAAGGAGAATAATGGTTACTCTATTTATGTGAATAATACCTTCAGTGGTCTTGCACCTAAAGGAATGGTTTACTGAATCTTGATCGTAGTGATACACATTTTCATGCCAAAAGATATAAGATAGTAATGATAGTACCACTTACTTGTGGCACTGCCATGTAAGTCATATTGGTATAAAACGCATGAAGAAGCTCCATGTTGATGGATCTTTGGACTCACTCGTTTTTGAAAAGTTTGAGACATGCGAACCATGTCTATTGGTGTATACGCATGAAGAAACTCCATGCAGATGGATCGTTTGGACTCACTTGATTTTGGATCACTTGAGATATGCAAATTATACCACATGGGCAAGATGACTGAAAGCCTCGTTTTCAGTAAAATGGAACAAGATAGCAACTTGTTGGAAGCAACACATTTTGATGTGTGCAGTCAAATGAGTGCTGAGGCATGCAGTGAATATCGTTATGTTCTTACTTCACGGATGATTTGAGTAGATACTGAGTATATTTACTTGATGAAACACAAGTCTGAATTATTGAATGGTTCAAGTAATTTCAGAGTGAAGTTGAAGATCATCGTGACAAGAGGATAAAATGTCTATGATATGATCATAGAGATGAGTATCTGAGTTACGAGCTTTGGCACGCAATTAAGACATTATGGAAATTGTTTCACAATTAATACCGCCTGGAACACCATAGTGTGATGGTGTGTCCGAACATCATAGTTGCACCCTATTGGATATGGTGCGTACCATGGTGTCTCTTATCGAATTACCACTATCGTTTATGGGTTAGGCATTAGAGACAACCACATTCACTTTAAATAGGGCACCACGTAATTCTGTTGAGGTGACACCGTGAGAAGTATGGTTTAGAGAAACCTAAGCTGTCATTTCTTAAAAGTTTGGGGCTGCGACGCTTATGTGAAAAGTTTCAGGTTGATAAGCTCGAACCCAAAGCAGATAAAATGCATCTTCATAGGACACCCAAAACAGTTGGGTATACCTCCTAATTCAGATCCGAAAGCAATAGGGGTTGTTTCTTGAATCGGGTCCTTTTTCGAGGAAAAGTTTGTCTCGAAGAATTGAGTGGGAGCATGGTGGAGACTTGATGAGGTTATTGAACCGTCACTTCAACTAGTGTGTAGCAGGGCACAGGAAGTTGTTCCTGTGGCGCCTACACCAATTGAAGTAGAAGCTTATGATAGTGATCATGAAACTAAGGATCAAGTCACTACCGTACCTCGTAGGACGACAAGGACGCTACTGCTTCGGAGTGGTACGGTGATCCTGTCTTGAAGGTCATGTTGCTAGACAATAATGAACCTACGAGATATGGAGAAGCGATGGTGGGCCCATATTCTGACAAATGGTTAGAAGCCATGAAATCCGAGATAGGATCCATGTATCAGAACAAAGCATGGACTTTGGTGGACTTGCCCAATGATCGGCAAGCCATTAAGATAAATGGATCTTTAAGAAGAAGACGGACGTGGACGGTAATGTCACCGTCTATGAAGCTCGACTTGTGGCGAAGAGTTTTTCACAAGTTCAAGGAGTTGACTACGATGAGATTTTCTCATCCGTAGCGATGCTTAAGTCCGTCGGATTCATGTTAGCATTAGCTGCATTTATGAAATATGGCAGATGGATGTCAAGACAAGTTTCCTTACCAGTTTTCGTAAGGAAAGGTTGTATGTGATACAATCAGAAAAGTTTTGTCGATCCTAAGGATGCTAAAAGGTATGCTGGCTCCAGTGATCCTTCTAAGGACTGGAGTAAGCATCTCGGAGTTGGAATGTACGCTTTGATAAGATGATCAAAGATTTTGGGTCTATACAAAGTTTATGAGAAACTTGTATTTCCAAACAAGTGAGTGGGAGCACTATAGAATTTCTGATGAGTATATGTTGTTGACATATTGTTGATCAGAAATGATGTAGAATTTCTGGAAAGCATATAGGGTTATTTTAAAGGTGTTTTTAAAAAGAAAACCTGGATTAAGCTACTTGAACATTGAGCATCAAGATCTATGAGGATAGATCAAAAACGCTCAATAGTACATTCAAATGAGCACATACCTTGACATGATCTTGAAGGTGTTCAAGATGGATCAGTCAAAGAAGGAGTTCTTGCCTGAGTAGTAAGGTATGAAGTTAAGACTTAAAGCTCGACCACGGCATAAAAGAGAGAAAGGACGAAGGTCGTCCCCTATGCTTTAGACGTAGGCTCTACAGTATGCTATGCTAAGTACCGCACCTGATGTGTGCCTTGCCACATGTCTGGCAAGAGGGTACAAAGGTGATCAAGGAGTGGATCACCAGATAGCGGTCAAAATTGTCCTTGGAGTAATAAGGACATGTTTCTCGATTATGGAGGTGATAAAGAGTTCGGCGTAAAGGGTTATGTCGATGCAAGCTTTAACACCTATCCGAATGACTCTGAGTAGCAAACTGGATACGTATAGTGGAGCAACCTTTTGGAATAGCTCCAAGTGGAGCGTGGAAGCAGCATTTACAATATGACATAGAGAATTTCAAACTACATACGGATCTGAATGTTGCAGACCCGTTGACTAAAACCTCTCTCACAAGAAAAACATGATCAAACCCCAGAACTCATTGAGTCTTAATCACATGATGATGTGAACTAGTTTAATGACACTAGTAAACTCTTTGGATGTTGGTCACATGGCGATGTGACCTGTGAGTGTTAATCACATGGCGATGTGAACTAGACTATTGACTCTAGTGCAAGTGGGAGACTGTTGGAAATATGACCTAGAGGCAATAATAAATAAGTTATTATTATATTTCCTTGTTCATGATAATAGTTTATTATCCATGCTATAATTGTATTGAAAGGAAACTCAGATACATGTGTGGGTACATAGACAACACCATGTCCCTAGTAAGCCTTTAGTTGACTAGCTCGTTGATCAATAGATGGTTACGGTTTCCTAACCATGGACATTGGATGTCATTGATAACGGGATCACATCATTAGGAGAATGATGTGATGGACAAGACCCAATCCTAAGCCTAGCACAAAGATCGTAGTTCGTATGCTAAAGCTTTTCTAATGTCAAGTATCTTTTCCTTAGACCATGAGATTGTGCAACTCCCGGATACCGTAGGAATGCTTTGGGTGTACCAAACGTCACAACGTAACTTTGTGGCTATAAAGGTGCACTACAGGTATCTCCGAAAGTGTCTGTTGGGTTGGCACGAATCAAGACTGGGATTTGTCACTCCGTGTAAACGGAGAGGTATCTCTGGGCCCACTCGGTAGGACATCATCATAATGTGCACAATGTGACCAAGGGGTTGATCACGGGATGATGTGTTACAGAACGAGTAAAGAGACTTGCCGGTAACGAGATTGAACAAGGTATCGGTATACCGACGATCGAATCTCGGGCAAGTACAATACCGTTAGACAAAGGGAATTGTATACGGGATTGATTGAGTCCTTGACATCGTGGTTCATCCGGTGAGATCATCGTGGAACATGTGGGAGCCAACAAGGGTATCCATATCCCGCTGTTGGTTATTGACCGGAGAACGTCTCGGTCATGTCTGCATGGTTCCCGAACTCGTAGGGTCTACACACTTAAGGTTCGATGACGCTAGGGTTATAAAGGAAGTTTGTATGTGGTTACCGAATGTTGTTCGGAGTCCCGGATGAGATCCCGGACGTCACGAGGAGTTCTGTAATGGCCAGGTGGTAAAGATTTATATATGGGAAGTCTTATTTTGGTCGCCGGAAAAGTTTCGCACTTTATCGGTATTGTACCGAGAGTGCCGAAAGGTGTCCGGGGGTCCATCGGGGGGTCCACCTGCCCCGGGGGGGGCACATGGGCTGTAGGGGGTGCGCCTTGGCCTATATGGGCCAAGGGCACCAGCCCCAAGAGGCCCATGCGCCAAGGAGACTTGGGGAGGGGAGAGTCCTAAAAGGGGAAGGCACCTCCGAGGTGCCTTGGGGAGGATGGACTCCTCCCCCCTTGGCCGCACCCCTTCCTTGGAGGAAGGGGCAAAGCTGCGCCTCCCCCCTCTCCCTTTCCCCTATATATAGTGGAGGGGAGAGAGGGCAGCCGCATCTGAAGCCCTGGCGCCTCCCTCCCTCCCGTGACACCTCCTCCTCTCCCGTAGGTGCTTGGCGAAGCCCTGCGGGATTGCCACGCTCCTCCACCACCACCACGCCGTTGTGCTGCTGCTGGATGGAGTCTTCCTCAACCTCTCCCTCTCTCTTTGCTGGATCAAGGCATGGGAGACGTCACCGGGCTGTACGTGTGTTGAACGCGGAGGTGCCATCCGTTCGGCACTAGGATCTCCGGTGATTTGGATCACGACGAGTACGACTCCTTCAACCCCGTTCTCTTGAACGCTTCCGCTTAGCGATCTACAAGGGTATGTAGATGCACTCTCCTTCCCCTCGTTGCTGGTTTCTCCATAGATAGATCTTGGTGACACGTAGGAAAATTTTGAATTTCTGCTACGTTCCCCAACAGTATCTCCATGAGCTACTGATACGTCTCCAACGTATCAATAATTTTTTATTGTTCCATGCTATTATATTAGGGAAAATTTTGTTTTTGCCACTCTAGATTTTCTCAATTTTCCTTATGCCACTTTAGATTTTGACATTTCACTTTTGCCACTCTTAGTTTTTGACAATTATCACAATTGCCATGACCGTGGCAAAAGCAAAATATTCAGAGTGGTAATTGTGATAATTATCAAAAGCTAAGAGTGGAAAAAATGAAATAAAATTATTTTGCTTTTGCCACAAAATGGCAATTGTGATAATTGTTAAAAACAAAAAGTGGCAAAAGTGAAATATCAAAATCTAGAGTGGCATAAGGAAAATTGGCAAAATCTAGAGTGGCAAAAACAAAAATTTCCCATTAAATTACCCCTTTTGGATGTTTATGGGCTTTATTTTACACATTTATATCATTTTTGGGACTAACCTACTAACCGGAGGCCCAGCCCATATTGTTGTTTTATTGCATGTTTCAGTATTTCGAAGAAAAGGAATATCAAATGGAGTCCAAACAGAATGAAACCTTCGGGAGCATGATTTTTGGAACGAACATGATCGGGGAGACTTAGAGTACAAGCCAGGGAAGCTTCGAGGAGGCCGGGAGATAGGAGGGCGCCCCCCCCCCCACACACACACACACCCCCGGGCGTGCCCCCCTGTCTCGTGGGCCCCTTGAGGCTCCCCCGACCGACTTCTTCCGCCTATATATTCCCTTATAACCTAAAACCATCGAAAACAAAGATAGATCGGGAGTTCCGCCGCCGCAAGCCTCTGTAGCCACCAAAAACCTCTCGGGAGCCCGTTCCGGCACCCTGCCGGAGGGGGGGATCCCTCACCGGTGGCCATCTTCATCATCCCGACGCTCTCCATGACGAGGAGGGAGTAGTTCACCCTCGGGGCTGAGGGTATGTACCAGTAGCTATGTGTTTGATCTCTCTCTCTCTCTCGTGTTCTCTCTATGGCACGATCTTGATGTATCGCGAGCGTTGCTATTATAGTTGGATCTTATGATGTTTGTCCCCCTCTACTCTCTTGTGATGAATTGAGTTTTCCCTTTGAAGTTATCTTGTCGGTTTGAGTCTTTAAGGATTTGAGAACACTTGATGTATGTCTTGTCATGCTTATCTGTGGTGACAATGGGATATCACGTGATCCACTTGATGTATGTTTTGGTGATCAACTTGCGGGTTCCGCCCATGAACCTATGCATAGGGGTTGGCACACGTTTTCGTCTTGACTCTCCGGTAGAAACTTTGGGGCACTCTTTGAAGTACTTTGTGTTGGTTGAATAGATGAATCTGAGATTGTGTGATGCATATCGTATAATCATGCCCATGGATACTTGAGGTGACAATAGAGTATCTAGGTGAGATTAGGGTTTTGGTTGATTTGTGTCTTAAGGTGTTATTCTAGTATGAACTCTATGATAGATTGAACAGAAAGAATAGCTTCATGTTATTTTACTACAGACTCTTCAATAGATAGAACAGACAGGATAACTTGAGGTGGTTTCGTACCCTACCATAATCTCTTCGTTTGTTCTCCACTATTAGTGGCTTTGGAGTGATTCTTTGTTGCATGTTGAGGGATAGTTATATGATCCAATTATGTTATTATTGTTGAGAGAACTTGCACTAGTGAAAGTATGAACCCTATGCCTTGTTTCCTATCATTGCAATACCGTTTACGCTCACTTTTATCATTAGTTACCTTGCTGTTTTTATAATTTCAGATTACAAAAACCAATATCTACCATCCATATTGCACTTGTATCACCATCTCTTCGCCAAACTAGTGCACCTATACAATTTACCATTGTATTGGGTGTGTTGGGAACACAAGAGATTCTTTGTTATTTGGTTGCAGGGTTGCTTGAGAGAGACCATCTTCATCCTACGCCTCCCACGGATTGATAAACCTTAGGTCATCCACTTGAGGGAAATTTGCTACTGTCCTACAAACCTCTGCACTTGGAGGCCCAACAACGTCTACAAGAAGAAGGTTGCATAGTAGACATCAGCTACCGGAACCGATATGTTGTCGTGACATCATTTTCGGATTCGTTGTCGTGTCACCCTTTTTGTTCCGCCATGGTGATCAAATGCTTCATAACATGCTCATGTCAAAATTTTCATAAAATTGCATAAACCTTGAATATGTCATCCGCATCATGATAACAACATTTAAAATGTTTAAATATTGGATTGCATTAAAATTGCTAAATGACATGTGGGGATTTTTTGAAATTGTTGTTTGTTGTTTCCGGCCTCATTTAAACTTGCCTAGCTAGCTAGTTTTATTATACTTCACCCCTTGCCATGTTTAATAACATTTAATGTTGTTGGGTACATAAACGAGAGCGAACGAAATAAATGGATGTGGTGTTTCGTCGATATGCAACTTGTTGCATATTGAACTCCACTTAACTTGTAGTTTTGTTTGTTGCACTTTGCCATGCCATGCCTTATTACACCGGACATGCATCATACTTGTTTGTGCATCATGCCATGCTTATGCTTGTTGGTTTACCATGTTGTTTGCTTCTTTCCGGTTGCGCTTCTCCTTGATAGTCCGGTTACGTTGCAATTGTGAGGATTCATTTGACTATGTTGGTTCGTCTACTTCATGGACTCGTTCTTCTTCCTTGCGGGATCTCAGGCAAGATGACCATTACCCTCGATATCACTTCTATCTTTGCTTGCTAGTTTCTTCGTTCTATCGCTATGTTGCGCTACCTATCACTTGTTTACCATGCCTCCCATATTGCCATGTCAGCCTCTAACCGTTTTCACCTTCCTAGCAAACCGTTGTCTGGCTATGTTACCGCTTTGCTCAGCCCCTCTTATAGCGTTGTTAGTTGCAGGTGAAGTTGAAGATTGCTCCATGTTGGAACCTGGTTATGATGGGATATCACAATATCGCTTATTTAATTAATGCATCTATATACTTGGTAAAGGGTGGAAGGCTCGGCCTTATGCCTGGTGTTTTGTTCCACTCTTGTCGCCCTAGTTTCTGTCATACCGGTGTTATGTTCCTTTATTTTGTGTTCCTTACGCGGTCGGGTTTATGGGAACCCCTTGACAGTTCGCTTTGAATAAAACTCCTCCAGCAAGGCCCAACCTTGGTTTTACATTTGCCTAACAACCTATTAAATTTCCCTCTGGAGTTATAAACCCGAGGGTCATCTTTATTTTAGACCCCCCCCCCCGGGCCAGTGCTTCCCCAAGTGTTGGTCCGAACCGGGCGATGTCCGGCGCCCCCTGGGCAACCAGGGTCTATGCCAACCCGACGTCTTGCCCATCCGGTGTGCCCTGAGAATGAGATACGTGCGACTCCTATCGGGATTTGTCGGCACATCGGGCGGTCTTGCTGGTCTTGTTTTACCACTGTCAAAATGTCTTGTAACCGAGATTCTGAGGCTGATCGGGTCTTCCCGGGAGAAGGCATATCCTTTGCTGATCGTGAGAGCTTGTGATGGGCTAAGTTGGGACACCCCTGCAGGGTATAAACTTTCGAGAGCCATGCTCGCAGTTATGTGGCAGATGGGAATTTGTTAATATCCGGTTGTAGAGAACTTGACAGTTGACTTAATTAAAATGCATCAACCGCGTGTGTAGCCGTGATGGTCTCTTTTCAGCGGAGTCCGGGATGTGAACACGGTTTGGGTTATGTTTGAACGTAAGTATTTCAGGATCACTTCTTGATCACTTATAGCTTCATGACCATTGCGTAGCTTCTCACCTTACTCTTATTTGCGTATGTTAGCCACCATATTTTCTTAGCGCTTGCTGCAACTCCACCTCATTACCACATCCTACCCATAAGCTTAAATAGTCTTGATCTTGCGGGTTTTGAGATTGCTGAGTCCTCGTGACTCACATATACTACCAAAACAGTTGCAGGTGTCGATGATACCAGTGCAGGTGATGCCACCGAACTCAAGTGGGAGTTCGACGAGGACCTTGGTCGTTACTATGTTTTGTTTCCTGATGATCAGTAGTGGAGCCCAGTTGGGACGATCGGGGATCTAGCATTCGGGGTTGTCTTCTTTCTTTTGGATTTGTCCGTAGTCGGACTATGTGTGTACTCTGAGTGATGTGTGAATTATATGATTTTTGTGGCAAGTGGCGATTGTGAGCCAGCTCTATTTATCCCTTTCTTATTCATTACATGGGTTGTGTGAAGATGGCCCTTCTTGCGACAAAACCACAATGTGGTTATGCCTCTAAGTTGTGCCACGACACGTGGGAGATATAGCCGCATCGTGGGCATTATATGCTTGCTCAATATCTTTGCTAGCCAAAAATCCCGCACTAAGTAGAGATACTACTTCTGCATCCAAAAACCTTAAACCCAAATTCACGTTTTGAGAATCCACCATACCTACCTATGGATTTAGTATGATCCTTCAAGTAAGTTTTCATCGGTGCAATAAGGCAATAGAAATTGCTTCTAAATGTGTTTGATCATTTAGTGTAAGAGAAAATTGAGTGTAGTACGAACTTGTGATGGCAAAGTAATAAAAGTGATAATTGCATAATAAAGGTTGCTATCATAAGGGGAAATATAACACGACGTTCTTTTGCATTTAGGGATTTGGCATACAAACCAAAAAGCGCATGACAACCTCTGCTTCCCTCTGCGAAGGGCCTATCTTTTACTTTTATGCATTTACTTTTACGTAGGAGTCAAAGTATTCTTCCATATTCCTTTTTATTTTCTCCTTTTGCAAGCATCATGTGGTGAGGAAAGATCTAGGCACATATATCCAGTTGGATGTGAGTGAGCATGAGTTATTATTGTTGACATCACCCTTGAGGTGAATACATTGGGAGGCGAAACTTAAGCCCATATCTTCCTATGTGTTCGGTTGAAACTTTTTGTTCATGGGTATGCTTTGAGTGTTAGCAATCATACAAGACTAAAAGATGGTTGGGTATGTGGAGTTGCCAGGAGGCTCCGATACGAGGCCCTTCCTGAAAATATGATGAATTGTAGTTGCAAAGTTGACTGAGAACATAGTTTGTTGGTTTTCAATAAGGTTTATCCTTTATACTTCAAATGTTGTGATGAATTTTTACTTGTTTATGAGAAATTATATGAAAAAGTTCCATGATGAAGTATGTTGTTGTTATAATAATAAGCATGATGCTACTGTTGGGGAACGCGGTAATTTCAAAAATTTCCTACGATCACACAAGGTCTATCTAGGAGATGCATAACAACGAGAGAGGAGAGTGTGTCCATGTACCCTCGTAGACCGAAAGTGGAAGCGTTTCAATAATGCGGTTGATGTAGTCGAACGTCTTCGCGATCCAATTGATCCAAGTACCGAACGTACGGCACCTCCGCGTTCAGCACACATTCAGCTCGATGACATCCCTCGTACCCTTGATCTAGTTGAGGCCGATGGTGAGTTCCGTCAGCACGATGGCGTGGCGACGGTGATGATAATGCTACTGGCGCAGGGCTTCGCCTAAGCTCCGCAACGGTATGATCGAGGTGTGTAACTGTGGAGGGGGCACCGCACACGGCTAAAAGATCAACTTGTGTGTCCTAGGGTGCCCCCTTGCCCCCGCATATAAAGGAGGGAGGGGAGGCCGGCCAGCCCTCCTTGGAGCGCCCCCAAAGGGGGAATCCTACTAGGACTCCAAGTCCTAGTAGGTTTCCACCAAGAAGGAGAGAGGGGAAAGGAAAGATAGGGAGAGAGGGAGAAGGAAAGGGGGGGGGCGCTGCCCCCCTTCCCTTGTCCTATTCAGACTCAAGGGGAGTGCGGCAAGCCCTCCTGCAGCCCTCCTCTCTCTCCACTAAGTCCCATAGAGGCCCATTAGTTCCCTGGGGGGTTCCGGTAACCCTCCAGCACTCCGATTTTATCCGAAACTTCTCTAGAACACTTCTGGTGTCCGAATATAGTCGTCCAATATATCAATATTTATGTCTCGACCATTTCGAGACTCCTCGTCACATCTATGATCTCATCCGGGACTCCGAACAAACTTCGGTCATCAAAAACACATAACTCATAATACACATCGTCATCGAACGGTAAGCGTGTGGACCCTACGGTTCGAGAACTATGTAGACATGACCGAGACACATCTCCGGTCAATAACCAATAGCGGAACCTGGATGCTCGTATTGGCTCCTACATATTTAGATCTTTATCGGTCAAACCGCATAACAACATATGTTGTTCCCTTTGTCATCGGTATGTTACTTGCCCGAGATTCGATCATCGGTATCTCAATACCTAGTTCAATCTCATTACCGGCAATTCTCTTTACTCATTTCGTAATACTTCATCCCGCAAATAACTCATTAGTCACAATGCTTGCAAGGCTTATAGTGATGAGTATTACCGAGAGGGCCCTGAGATACCTCTCCGAAACACGGAGTGACAAATCCTAATCTCGACCTATGCCAACCCAACAAACACCTTTGGAGACACCTGTAGAGCACCTTTATAATCACCAATTTACGTTGTGACATTTGGTAGCACACAAAGTGTTCCTCCCACTTAGACATGCAAAATACTATCAGGTACTAAGTTCATGATAAATTAAAGTTCAATTAATCATATTACTTAAGAACTCCCACTTAGATAGACATCCTTCTAATCATCTAAGTGATCACGTGATCCAAATCAACTAAACCATGTCCGATCATCACGTGAGATGGAGTAGTTTTCAGTGGTGAACATCACTATGTTGATCATATCTACTATATGATTCACGCTCGACCTTTCGGTCTCAGTGTTCTGAGGTCATATCTGCATATGCTAGGATCATCAAGTTTAACCCAAGTATTCCGCGTGTGCAAAACTAGCTTGCACCTGTTCTACGTGAACATAGAGCTTATCACACCCGATCATCACGTGGTGTCTCGGCACGACGAACTCTACCAATGGTGCATACTCAGGGAGTACACTTGTACCTTGAAATTTAGTAAGGGATCATCTTATAATGCTACCGACGTTCTAAGCAAAATAAGATGCATAAAGGATAAACATCACATTCAATCAAAATATGTGACATGATATGGCCATCATCATCTTGTGCTCATGATCTCCATCACCAAAGCATCGTCATGATCTCCAACGTCACCGGCGCGACACCTTGATCTCCATCGTAGCATCATTGTCGTCTCGCCAACTATTGTTACTACGACTATCGCTACCGCTTAGTGATAAAGTAAAACAATTACATGATGATTGCATTGCATACAATACAGCGACAACCATATGGCTCCTGCCAGTTGCCGATAACTTTGTTACAAAACATGATCATCTCATACAACAATTTATATCACATCATGCTTGACCATACCACATCACAGCAAGCCCTGCAAAAACAAGTTAGACGTCCTCTACTTTGTTGTTGCAAGTTTTACGTGGCTGCTATGGGCTTCTAGCAAGAACCGTTCTTACCTACGCATCAAAACCACAATGATTTTTCATCGAGTGTGATGTTTTAACCTTCAACAAGGAGTGGGCGTAGCCACACTCGATTCAACTAAAGTTGGAGAAACAGACATTCACCAGCCACCTATGTGCAACCAGTCTCGCGTAAATGTACGCATAATGTCGGTCTGGGCCGCTTCATCCAACAATACCGCCGAATCAAAGTATGACATGCTGGTAAGCAGTATGACTATTATCGTCCACAACTCTTTGTGTTCTACTCGTGCATATAACATCTACGCATAGACCTGGCTTTGATACCACTGTTGGGGAACGCGGTAATTTTAAAAAAAAATCCTACGATCACGCAAGATCTATCTAGGTGATGCATAGCAAAGGGAGGGGAGAGTATGTCCATGTACCCTCGTAGACCAAAAGCAGAAGCGTTTAGTTAACGCGGTTGATGTAGTTGAACATCTTCATGATCCAACCGATCCAAGCACCGAACATACGACACCTCCGCATTCAGCACACGTTCAACTCGGAGACGTCCCTCGTACTCTTGATCCAGTTGAGGCCGAGGGAGAGTTTCGTCAGCACGATGGCGTGGTGACAGTGATGATGAAGTTACCGGCGCAGGGCTTTGCCTAAGCACTACGATGATATGACCGAGGTGTGTAACTGTGGAGGGGGGCACCGCACACGGCTAAACAATGTCCACTTGTGTGTCTATGGGGTGCCCCCCTCCCCGTATATAAAGGAGTGGAGGAGGGGGAGGGCCGACCCTCTATGGCGCACCCAAGGGGGGAGTCCTACTCCCAGTGGGAGTAGGACTCCCCCTTCCCAAGTTGGAGTATGAGATGAAGGAAGGGGGGAGAGAGGGAAGGAAAGGGGGGCCGGCCCCCCACCCAATTCGGATTGGGCTTGGGGGGGCGTCCTCCACCTGGCCGCTGCCTCCTCTCTCCCACTATGGCCCAAAAAGGCCCATACACTCCCCGGGGGGTTCCAGTAACCCCTCGGTACTCCGGTAGATTCCTGAACTCATCTGGAACCATTCCGGTGTCCAAAACATAGTCGTCCAATATATAAATCTTCATGTCTTGACCATTTCGAGACTCCTCGTCATGTTCGTGATCACATCCGGGACTCCGAACAATCTTCTTTACAACATATCACATAAACTCATGATATAATCGTCATCGAACGTTAAGCGTGCGGACCCTACGGGTTCGAGAACTATGTAGACATGACCGAGACACGTCTCTGGTCAATAACCAATAGCGGAACCTGGATGCTCACATTGGTTCCTACATATTCTACGAAGATCTTTATCGGTCAAACCGCATAACAACATACGTTATTCCCTTTGTCATCGCTATGTTACTTGCTCGAGATTCGATCGTCGGTATCTCAATACCTAGTTCAATCTCGTTACCGACAAGTCTCTTTACTCGTTCCGTAATACTTCATCCCGCAACTAACTCATTAGTCACAATGCTTGCTCGGCTTATAGTGATGAGTATTACCGAGAGGGCCCTGAGATACCTCTCCAAAACACGGAGTGACAAATCCTAATCTCGACCTATGCCAACCCAACAAACACCTTTGGAGACACCTGTAGAGCACCTTTATAATCACCCTTTTACGTTGTGACGTTTGGTAGCACACAAAGTGTTCCTCCGGTATTCGGGAGTTGCATAATCTCATAGTCTGAGGAACTTGTATAAGTCATGAAGAAAGCAGTAGCAATGAAACTAACACGATCATAATGCTAAGCTAGCGGATGGGTCATGCCCATCACATCATTCTCCTAATGATGTGATCCCGTTCATCAAATTACAACACATGTCTATGGTGAGGAAACGTAACCATCTTTGATTAACGAGCTAGTCTAGTAGAGGCATATTAGGGAATATATGTTTTGTCTATCTATTCACACTTGTACTAAGTTTCTGGTTAATACAATTCTAGCATGAATAATAAACATTTATCATGAGTTAAGGAAATAAATAATAACTTTATTATTGCCTCCAGGGCATATTTCCTTCACAAACATGTTTTCTGTGACCCATGAAGATAAATTTCTCTCCATGGAGGATCATATCGAAGGGTAACATAATCTACAGACGCATAGACACACCTATCGGTCCAGCGCTGACCCTCTTGGATGTTCTTCCGTCACATTAAAAAAATACTATATGTCACATTATTTTTATCGAATTGAACCACACTGAGGCGTGTAAAACAAGGATTAGCTAAAAAAGAGCTACACATAGGTACGACGCATAGATCACAATAATAAACCAGGCCTATATACGGTGATGTCAGCTATAAATGCTTATGCATTTCAGGAAAGCATGAAGGTGACATATGAAGAACATCTTCTTCTATCTTACAAAGAGCCTTGTATGCATAAATTGAAAAGTAGATGCACATTTTCCAGGATTTATTGGCTGACCAGGAAAGCATGATTATAAGAAGAACATCATCTTCTATCTTACGAAGGGCCTCTATATGCATAAATTGAACAGAAGATGCACATTTTTTTATCAGGATTTCTTTGTTGATCAGGAAAGCATGGTTAAGACAACATATCAAAAATATCAACTTCTGTCTTACGAAGAGCCTCTAAATGCATAAACTGAATAGTTGATGCACCATTTTTAGGATTTCTTGGCTTATATTGTGTGCATCACGAAGCATAGCACTCCACACAGGGTCCCAAACAACCAACGCACACGCATGGGCCTGACCACGCTCCTTGCATACATTGACAGAGTTTGCATATGGCTTTAGCAAAGCTCTTGACCAAAAAATCTCTTTGGAGAAGGAAAACATTCCTTTGTACACGTTAACGCCCACAGAAGTGTCCTCACATGGGAAAATACAAACATGTACGTATAAAGATCTTGTTTTCTTCCTAGTGAGAATGAACATGCGAAACAGTCATCTTTAAAAATAGCTCTACTAAATTAACATAAATTACTTACTGTAAGGCCTTAAGCAAACAGTCTGCTGGCAGTGAGAATAGCATCTACCTGAAGCCAAAAAAAAGAACTGGATAAACTATGGTAAATGAGGCATAAGCAATATACGCCAACAACTTTATGATAGCTAAGAATAGATTTTCGATAGTTGAAATAGGTAAATCAAAGATTGAATTTAAGCTTCATAATTCAACGGTATCTCATAATCATGTTTTCTGAAAAAACTAAAAGATCCAAAGCATGCATCTAAATTAAATAGCAAGGTGAATGGACTGGTATACCGACCAACATCCGTTGTGTACGTGCAGTGGGCATCACGATCATCATGTACTCCTTCCTTTTCTCTCGAACTCCATGATGCCAGGAAGAGCCACCTACGCACTGTGACCACAGAGAACGGTAAAATCCGCCGAGCAAAAATACATTGAAAGAGACACCCTGAAAGCATTTACCTATATGTGGCATTCCGTCCTTCTCCTCCTTAAGCGGTTGTTGGAACATAAGCCATGAGACATGTCAATCTTGAGCACGGCGGTGACCACGGGGAGCGGGGGTGCCTTCTTCGTCTCTTTGCCAAACTTCTCATCATTGCCACCACCGCACCCCTTTCCTTCTCGGACTGCAAGGTGTGACCGCAAGGCGAGAATGGAAGTCACAGTTGGCTCCGCCGTTGGAGGTGAAGGTCGCTCCCGCGACTCCACTCGACTAGGCCGCTCCTCACCTCCGGTCAATACAATCCGGCGCCTCGCATCGGGCACACGGCCGGCTGCCGGGCGCTCCTCTGTGCGCCTCAAATTGGGGCTGGTTGGACGCATACATGCTTTAGCGAATAGCAGCACAGGCATGAACTCCGATGATGTTGCGGCTCACCGCCACCATCGCCGCTGGCCTTGGATAGGGACCATAGGGTTAGCGACCACACCAATCGCCCACGACCGATCTTTGGTGCTTTTTGGACCGATCTTTCTCCCCCTCGCTTCAGCGGACAGATGGGATGCTTGGCCCATTTAACCACGTTAGTCATAAAAAGTTACAGGAGTATCTGCCCTCAAGAAGCCACGGAGACAGGAGCGTTAAAAATAATTGTGCATCGAACAGCCAGGGACAACCATAACGTGAAATCGAACGGCTTGGAAGGCTGATAACCTGAGGAAAGGTGCCCAGTTATAATGTCTTAAAATTACACCATTCAGCCCTGACATCATTAGCTTTAGATAAGCGTAAAGCGGGATGACTTGCTGCCCTTCCTAGCCCAAGCAAGGCCCCCGCACTGCACGGGCCGACAACCCGTTTGGCACGCCCGCACTTTAGGCAGTAGTGGCCCATTGGGGAGCTCCTATTGGGTGCTACAGGCGCCGCGCAACCTAACGGGCGCTCGCAGCGACGTCTGGGTGGGCCGGTCCAGGACCGCGCACTGCGGAGAAAAACCCGCAAAAAATTGCTGTCAACGAGATTCGAACTCACAACACAACGCTTACATTCAGAGCAGCTAACCACTTCACCAACTAACTACAAGTGTCTATTTACAGCACGGATCGTTTAAGAACAGCAAGTTAGACGCGCTATTTATAGTACATAACGTTTAGATGTTTCAATTATTGCAACACATGTTCATATATTTCAACTGAAGTTCATGAACGTGCAAAAAAGTTCACCAAATCAAAAAAGTTCATGTGTTCAAAAAAAGTTCACGAATTCAAAAGAAGTTCATCTTATAAAAAAATTCAATATATTTTTAAAAAACTAGCAAATTCAAAAAGAGTTTATGAGTTAGAAAGTTAATTTATTATGAAAAAAAGTTCATCAAATTTGAGAAAATTTCATCGAATTGGAAACAAGTTCATCGGATTTGAAAAAAGTTCATTGAATTTGAAAAAGTTCATTCAAATTGAAAAAAGTTCATCGAGTTCAAAAAAAAGTTCATTGAATTTGAAAAAAAGGTCACGATTTTCAAAAATAGTTCATCGATTTGAAGGAAAAGTTCATCGAAAAATGAAATAACTTCAGGAATTTGAAGAAAAATTCATCAAATAAGGAAGAAAAAATGGAAAAAAGGAAAAGCGGGACAATCTAAATAAAAGAAAGGATCGAAACATGCGAAACTGCCTATGTAGCCTAGTGGTTAGCGTATTGTTTCAGCAAACTGGAGGTCAGCGGATCGAATCTTTGTTCGCGCTCCATTTTTTGCGTTTTAGAAAGACGAAGGGACACTGAGTTGGGCCAGCGTACAGGTCTGCAGGCGCCAGTTTGCAAAATGCATACAAACTGGCGCTTGCAGCGCTAAATAGGAAGTGCCGGCCCATCGAGGCACGGTCATTCGTTCGTTGCAGACACGCATAACACACTACGCTCGATGTGTTTGAGGCACGCTCGTTCGTTGAACAACACACCACATTCAATATATTATTTTGGTGTAGCACAAAAGGAGGGAGAGCGGCGTTTTGGCACATGGGAGAGCGCGCTCCTAGTTTTTAAAATGTGTTTTAAACATATTTTAAAATGTCAAAAAATCCCAAACAAAAACTTGGCGCGTACATCTCGACATTGTAAATGCTCACAGAGTCGTTTCGCGAAAAACCGACAACTTATGTATCGCATGTGAAAAAGACAAAATCCGGTGTTGAAAAATGTTTTTCACAAGATATCATTTTGTTTTTTTACACAAGTCACAAAAAAAATGTTGGTTTTCTCCGAAACTTGACGTGCACACATATAATGTGGAGATATAGGGGCCAAAATTTTGTTTGGAAATTTTTCACACTTTGAAATATTTGTTTTCGCGTGCAGGAGCGCGCGCTCCTAGGAGCACCAACGGATTTCCAAGAACCACACTACTACACTATGTATTACATCCCAAAAAAAGTATTAAGAAAAACTAAACGGGCCGTCCCGTGCCAAGCCTCGCGGCCCAGGTACAACCCTAGGTGGGCTACGTGCCGACATGATCCACCAGTCGGGCCAAGCCCACACGGGCCGAGCGCACGGGTTATTGGCCAAGCATGCTAAGACCGACCCATTTGGCTAGGTTTGCGTGCAAGCCATTTTCACTCTCCATCATTTTGCTCCACTCGCCACACGAGAGCTATATCTTGCATTAAGCGGGACCGAAGCTTTTCTCACGTCAAGGCACAATAGTATTGGGTCGGCCCATTTAGTGCGCACAGACTTAAATAAACTAGGAATAAATGGAGGGCGTTGAGGGATCGATCCCTGGTCTCCTGACAGCTCGCTCGAGAGTTGGTAACACTCGGCTCGTGATAAGTTAGTTGGGCACAACCTACTTTAGGCAAAACGAGCTGGTTTTTATTTATTTTTTCTGTTTTCCATTGGTTTTCTTTGTTTTTAGTGTTTCTTTTTTTTCTTGTTTTTTTCGTTTTTCTTTATTTCTTTCTCAGTTTCACTTTGTTTTTATATTTTTCATCTGTTTTGTTACTTTCTTTCTCATTTTTTCATTGTTTGTTCTTATGTTATCTCTCGGGTTTCATTGTTTTTCTATACACATTTTTTTATATATCTTATACATTTTTGGAATACATGTTAATCATTTTTCAAAATTTTGATTAACATTTTTCAAATATCATATTAACATTTTTTTGAATACATGGTTCATATTTTTTCTATACACATCTAACATGTTTTAAAATATTTGATTAAAATTCTCTAAATGCAAGTTTAAGATTTTTTTAATACATGGTCAATATTTTTTCTGTACACATTTAACATTTTCCAAATGCTTGATTAACAATTTTATATACATGCGGGCCAATCCCCGAGCCCTTTGGATCCAAGCTCTAAGGAGGAGGAAGTCGATCCAGTGTCCATGGCGGAGGTCGCGGCCCAGAAGGCCCCCGATGCTTATGATACGATGAATGTCGACTTCGTGCCGGCGTCCGGGTCCCCCATGGTGCAGGCGGACCAGGCGTTCAACCTGGCGATCCTAAAGGAGCACCGGGTGGCGCAGGCTCGACTCGTCACGGAGCGCGCGGATGTCACTGTCATCGAGGCCCTCCTGCAGGCGGAACCGGATGTCGTGGACATGAACCGGGCGGCGGAGGCTCAACTTGACGCGGAACGCGCGGATGCTACTGCCATCAAGGCCCTCCTGTAGGCGGAACCGGATGTCCTCGACTTGAACCGGGCGGCGGAGGATTAACTCAACACAGAGCACGCGGATGTCGCTGCCATCAAGGCACTCATGCAGGCGGAACTGGACGTCGTGGACGTGAACCGGGCAGTGCTCGCGCCCATGCAGAGCGCACGTACGCTCCGCGTGAACGAGTACCTGGAGGCCGAGGAAAACCACGGTGCGGCGACACACGTCGGCAGCTACGGTTGGTTCACGCCGGCAGCCAAAGACGAGATGGCCGGCTCGTTCCATGAGCAGTGATAGTTTTTTCTTCATGTTGTTGTTTTTAGGGATCTTTTGTTGTGTAAAAACATATATTTATGCAAGTCACCTGACTTTCCTCATTTTGGTCAGTCGACCATTTCTGGCGGTTGGATGAAGATCCTACGTCTCCTGACCCTTCTTCTTCCTCACCTCTTCTTCTTCCCCTACAGACCACCACACGGGCCGCACAGATCTTCCCCAACATGCGATTGGATAAACATTCTGTATGAACAATCATCGGGAGTTAGAGAAACATGTGGCAAATAATCGATGACAAGGAAAATAGGGGCAAATCCTCAAAGGGCGAACAAACATGTGGCAAATCCTCAAATTCCCCTTTCCTTCGCGGGATCGATCGATACAAATCCTTGTTTGATGTGTCAATTAATGCGTATTTTTTTCTCCAACACCCAACAAGCTAACCATTTCGCTCCTCATTGCTTGATTAATGCAGTGCCATGCAAATCAACCTTCACACTTCCGCATGCATGTTATCACTTGCCTCAATTAGTGTTAGTGGCCTTCTGCAAATTGCAATTTTGATACTTGCCTTGTACACAAAAATGGAGGTAGTAACCAAGCACAATAGCGTTGGTCGTCTAGCGTGCGGTAAAGGTGGTTTCTCGAAGCAGACGATGAAGAAGCGGAGTCAGCGAAGAGTAAAATGATGGTTACTTCATCCGTGCTTTGTGATTTTACACCTCACTGCTTTTGTGAATTGTGATAGAAGGGACGAGTCGTTACGCGAAAAACCGACAAGTTATGTGTCGCATGTGAAAAAGACAAAATCCGGTGTTGAAAAATGTTTTTCACAAGATATCATTTTGTCTTTTTTACACAAGCCACAGAAAAATGATGGTTTTCTCTAAAACTTGACGTGCACACATATAATGTCGAGATATATGGACCAAAATTTTGTTTGGAAAATTTTCATACTTTGAAATATTTGTTTTCGCATGGAGGAGCGCGTGCTCCTAGGAGCACCAACGGATTTCCAAGAACCACGCTACTACAATATGTATTACATCCAAAAAATAAAAAAATTACAAAGTATTAAGAAAACCTAAACGGGTCGTCCCGTGCCGAGCCTCGCGGCCCAGGCACGACCCTAGATGGGCTACGTGCTGGCATGATCCACTTGTCGGGCCAGACCCACACGGGCCGAGCACGTGGGTTGTTGGCCCAGCATGCTAAGACCGACCCATTTGGCCAGGTTTGCGTGCAAGCCCTTTTCACTCTCCATCCTTTTGCTCCACTCGCCACACGAGAGCTATATCTTGCATTAAGCGAGACCGGAGCTTTTCTCACGTCAAGGCACAATAGTATTGGGCCGGCCCATTTAGTGCGCACAAACTTAAATAAACTGGGAAGAAATGGAGGGCGTTGAGGGATCGATCCCTGGTCTCCTGACAGCTCGAGAGTTGGTAACCACTCGGCTCGTGATAAGTTAGTTGGGCACGGCCTACTTTAGGCAAAACGAGCTGGTTTTCGTTTTTTTTTCTGTTTTCCATCGGTTTTGTTTGTCTTAGTGTTTCTTTTTTTTCTTTTTTTTTCTTTTTTTCTTTATTTCTTTCTCAGTTTCACTTTGTTTTTATATTTTTCATCTGTTTTGTTACTTTCTTTCTCGTTTTTTCATCGTTTGTTCTTATGTTATCTCTCGGGTTTCATTGTTTTTCTATACACATTTTTTATATATCTTATACATTTTTGGAATACATGTTTATCATTTTTCAAATTTTTGATTAACATTTTTCAAATATCAGATTAAAATTTTTTTGAATACATGGTTCACATTTTTTCTATACACATCTAACATGTTTTAAAATGTTTGATTAAAATTCTCTAAATGCAAGTTTAAGATTTTTTTTAATACATGGTCAATATTTTTTCTGTACACATTTAACATTTTCCAAATGTTTGATTAACAATTTTATATACATGATGAATTTTTTGTCATCATTTTTTAATACATGGTCAACATTTTTTCTATACATATCTAATATTTTCCAAAGGCTAGATAACATTTTTCAAATACTTGTTCAACATTTTTTCAAATGCTTGATTAACATTTTTATGTACATGATCAATTTTTTTTCATTTTTTGAATACATGGTCAATATTTTTCCTACACACATTTTATATTTTCCAAATGCTTGATTTACATTTTTTATATGTTTGATTAACATTTTTATATACATGATAAATTGTTTCATCATTTTTAACACAAAGGTCAACATTTTTTAATACATATTTAACATTTTCCAAATGCTTGACCAACATTTTTAAAATACTTGTTCAACAACTTTTCAAATATGTGTCTAACATTTTTTTCAATAGAAAAACAAATGCATAATTAACATTTTTTACATACATGATAAAAAATTACTCTATACACATTTAAAAAATTCCAAATGCTTTCAAAGAGTGTTGTCTGTAATATATATATATATATATATATATATATATATATATATATATATATATTAAGAAGTGTAAACAAAAGTAAAATAAAAAAACGAAAACAGAAAGGGGGCTTCGGCCTCCCGCGCTCCTGGGCTGGCCCATCTCGCTATCCTACAGCGAGGGTTCGCTAGGTCTGAAAAAAAGAGAGAATTTCTTATTTGGCCCTTTCTTAAAATCTGTTTTCCTTTTTGGCCCAAAATAAAATATTTTCTTTTTTTGACACTCAAAGTTTATTTTGTTCCCTCGATGACATTTCCGTCTCCTTTAGTCACTAATAATGTTAAGTGTGAGATGAAAAGACCATTTTACCCCTAGTGCACTATGTGACTGTCCAGGATATTTAAGTAAAAAAGTAATCACTGATTTTATGAAATATGTTCATTGATGTTTTGCATATATATGCACTTCAATAAAAAATTTCCTTAGCTAAATTGATCCGTGCATACAAAAGAGGAAAACACCTGCTCAACTTGCATAATCATATCTATGATAAGTACTATTTATCACACCCTCAAAAAAAAGTACAATTTATCACGTTCAAAGTACTCCGACACATACTCCTAAATCTTCTAACTAACACACATTTAAAACTACAGTACACATAATAAATCCTCCAAACAAGTAGTAGACCGCGCGTGCCGGCAGCTACACACCACGCGGACGGCACGCAAACGAGGACGACGAGAGCGTGTGCTGCCGGCCACGAGCAGCCGGACGGCTGAGATGGTTCGCCCGGAATGAGGCAGTCGCTGTTGTTGGTCGTCCGGACCTCTGCCTCCTCTTTCACATGGCGAACGGCTGCTGCCGCGTGCAGCTCTGGTAACTCCCTGCCACATGCACTGCCCTCCGCCAAGTACCAGTTGCATGCCTCGTGTAGGTTGCCGGATCACGGCGCTCGCGTTCAGCCCGAGAGTCACGGCCGCAGATGCCAACGCCACGGCCGCCAACCACCGGCGTCGCAGCAGTCGGACTTGTTGGTGGCTGAGATGCACCAACGCCTTAGCCAGCTAGAACAGCTAGCTACCTAGTCCGGCTGGCTCCATCCATCTTGATCGATCAAAGCTAGCATAGCGCAAACCTCTTTTTACCGGTGCCGGGATCTACCGGCAACCAGCTAGCCAATGAGTACACGACACCACGTCAAGCATTCTTATACGGGAGATGTATTTCACTTGTTTCTTTGGATTTGCATGTAGTATATTTCATGCACTAGGACCTACCATGTGTCAGATAAAGGACACATGCATGCTTGGCCATCTCTTGCTGACACACAAGTACCTATGAAGCACGCACGCATTTTATTTTCGCTTTGACAATTTCAATCATGCATATCTTTTAATTTATAGGTTTATTTTTAAAACTTTTTTTATATTTGAACTTCTAGGATCAAGACCTTTACAACAAGATCATTCTTGGATATATTGAAATGTTTAAATTTCAACGTTTTAATTCACTTATTTCGTTTAATGTATTAATTCAGTGTGGGAAATCTGTTTTTGACTTTAGTGAAATTATTATTTTGGAATGAGCTAAACTTGTATTGAGTGAAATTATTATTTTGAAATGAGCTAAATAATTTTGAAATTAGTTTTGTAATTAATGAAATATAGTATTTCAATAGAGTTTTTGAGTGAAATATATTTGAAGAGTGAAATATGTTTATTGAAATGATTGAAATCAATTTTTATATGAGTGAAATATCAGTTCCGCAAGCGCACAATGAAATTAGTTTGTAGTATATCTTTTGTAATGAGTGATTTTTTTTTCAAAACGAGTGAAATACAATATTTCAATTCAATGAGTGTAATGTGTTTTCTGAAATGAGTGAAATGTGTTTTTGTAGTGAAATAAGTTTACTGAAACTGAAAAATCATATTTGTGAGGATGAGTAAACAAATATTCAAAAGAAACCTATTTCAAAAGAAATAGCATGAACAGAACCTATTTCGTAAGAAATATGTGAAATAAACCTATTTTATAAAATGTGGTAAAATATATTTATTGAAATGATTGAAATCAATTTTTATATGAGTGAAATATCAATTTCGCAAGCATGCAGTGAAATTAGTTTTGAAATATATCTTTTGTAATGAGTGGACAAGGTTTTTTGAAACAAGTGAAACATAGTATTTTCAATGGAGTGAGTGTAATGTGTTTTCTGAATAAACGAAATCTGTCTTTCGTAAATGAGTGTAATATCCGTCTTTCGTAAATGAGTGTAATGTGTTTTCTAAAATGAGTCAAATCTATCTTTTGTAAATGATTACAATGTGTTTTCTGAATCTAGAGAAATGTGAAATTGACTGGAAGATTTTCCGAAACTAGTGAAATGTGAAGTTGACTGAAATGCTTTCTCTGAAATGAGTGAAACGGTAAAATTCAAACTAGCCAAGCGCATCCAAGATTGATCTTGTTTTACAGGTCTTGCCGCCCTGAATTTAAAAATATAAAATATTTCAAAACTGGATATTTAGTTCAAAAGTTATCAACATTTTATAATGTTGTATGGAAAATAAAATGCAAGTATTTAGTGTGTGTGCATGCAGCTCGTCCATCCGCTCTTCCTCACCCTGTCACGTGACAAAAGTACTGTTGTGGACCCCGTCCAACCCTGTATATCTATTTGTATAAGCTTGGTATTGCTAAAAGAGAGAAAATGAGGTCTACTAGCCACACCAATCTCAAAGCAATGTTTGTGGCCGATTCTATACCGGTACCTCCCTCCACCGGTAAAAAAACTTAGTCGGCTAGCATAGCTAGCTACGTAGCCCGGCGTTGCACACATACACAACTCCTATGCCTTCTTTTAGCTACCGTGGTGTAGTGACACCAGTCCTACACAGACACGTTCACACACAAGTAATCAAGCATACATGTATGGGATGCTACTGTCCTATACTCGTAGTTAACACCAACAAAGAAGACCACGACCGGCCAGCAGTGCTGGAACACGCGCATGGGCACACGCCGTTCCATGGATGCCGAGGTCGACGATCCGTCACCCTCCGCCTTGCCATGAGCAGCAGCAGCATCGACCCAGGGTGGGAAATAAGGAGAGAAGTTCGGTCATGGGGTTTCTTCTTCATTCTACCTGTGAACTAAAGCAGGGGTAAATCCGACTTTTTTGATTGCACCTGATTGTGTTAGCGGCCAAAAGTGATGAAAATGTCATGAAGGAAACAAAATGAAGTTTAGGTGTAAAAAAGGAAAAAATAATTTTGCAGGGCCAAAAAGAAAAGCATATTTTAAGAAAGGGCCAAATAAGGAATTCTCTCGAAAAAAAAGGTCTCGCTGAAAGCTACAGGGGCGCCCCTCTCGCCACCCACAATCCCCGCGCCACTCACATCTCTGCGAGCTCACCCCGTAGGGTTAGGGTTTCAGGCGGGTAGCGATGCGGGTCAAGAAAAATGTCCCCAAGATCGACAGGAAGCGAGACTACGACATGAAGCTTTGCAAGTTGCTGAATGAGTACTCCAGTGTGCTCATAGTGGAGGCAGACCACGTCGGCTCCACCCAGCTCGCGGCCGTCCGCAGGGGCATCCGCGGCGAGTCGGAGCTGCTCATGGGGAAGAACACCCTCATCCGCCGCTGCATCAAGGTGCACGCCGAGGCGACGGGCAACGACAAGATCAAGGCTATCATACCGCTACTCGAAGTAAGTCTCTCGGCCGGATCTTGCATCTTTCCCTGTGTGCGCCCATGATTCATCGTTTATCAGTATGCGTCCTTTAATTTGGTACTGCTGCTGTTACTGATTGAAGGGAAACGTCGGTCTCATCTTCACCAAGGCTGACCTCAAGAAGGTTCGCGAGGAGGTCGCCAAGTACAAGGTGAATTAGCTCCTGTACGCCTGCCCTTGTCCTTGATTGCTGCCTAACTCGTCTGGTTTCTTTGCTAGTGTTGTAATTACCAGTCACGGGAATGATTATTGGGTGTAATAGTAATTCTGTGCAAGACAAAGCATGTTACTTGGGTATTTGACTATGCATCTTTGTGATTAGATGGGAGACGGTTCCAAATCTATATCATTTATGGGACGAAAATTATCTGTATGAATATCCTAAGGGTTCAAACACAACACTCCCTATTATGGTAGGGGTTAGAGATCTGAAGTGGTTATTGCTTGTTGCTGCTGGCTTAGTTCTTATGTTCAAGATAAATTTGCAGTTTGTATCTTGTTTTAATTATTAGAGGGTCACTTGGGTGCATGACTTTGACGATTCTTCAGTAGTAAAACAGCTTGTTGGTTGGGATACAACTTGTGTCTTCAATAATGCAAATAGCAGTGTAGCACAAGCCGGAGGTTGTAGTATTATTGTTGGTGCTTTTTCTTACGGGATTATTGGTGCTTATTTGTATGAAATTTTACCTAAATGCAATGGTATTTTGTGTTGCATATCTTCATTGAGTATATTGATGCACCGTCATATGGGTGGGTGAAGATTTTGATTAGACAGAGGAGAACATGTGAGATCTTTATTGTGCATCTCAAACATATATTTATCCTTTGATTATGTATTGTGAAAGTTGTTGCACTGATTATATTAAAACCTCGCGCAGTAGATATAAATACATCAGGTATTTGGCAAGATAATAATTGGAGATTAATGAATTCTTGTCTACTCTAATTTGCGGGGATGGTATGGAAGTTTCTTTTGTTTAGTGTTGCAGCTTAGGTACCAAGTATTCCCCAGAACTGACTTGTGTGAACTATTGAGATTTGAGAATATTTCCATTGATCATTTAATGTGGAACATTCCGACAAACCTTAAATTTTACTCCGTCCGGAAATACCTGTTGAGAAATGAATGTATCTAGACGTATTTTGGTTCTAGATACATCCATTTTTATCCATTACTCCGACAAGTATTTCCGGACGGAGGGGAGTAGTATGGATATGTAACAATAGGAATATGGCTGTTGGTGCTTCCTGTATTTGTATGCAGTAGTATTTCCTGTTGCATGCTGTCATGAACCATAATGATAATACTGTATGGACCTATCCTTTGAGTTTGTATTCCGACACTGCTGCATGGATAATTAAAACCTCATCTTGTTGATTGCTGTCTATGTTAATTCTGTAATTACTATTTATGGAAAGTAATGTTAGGTTGCATGGATTTAATAATAATTCAATCTTAACGCAAGTCTGCCAAAATTGCACAAGCATGGTTGCTTTAGTTATATGGGAGTCGGTTCTAGATCTGGATCATTCGTGGTTCTTATGGAAGAGGTTGGAGATCTCAAGTGGTTATTGTGTTCCAATGCTGCATGCATTACTCATCTGCAATCATGCGATCTTGGTTGCATGAATCTGGCGATGATTCACTTTTAAAACAGATTATTGGTTTGGTGATAAATATGAATATTGGATGGTTAGCGCTTATTTGTCTGAAACTTTACTTATATTTTTATGCAGTAGTACTATTAATGTCGTCATGGAGTATACGGATATACTCCCTATGAAACATTTTATAAGACGTTTTTAGATTCCATGACAGTGTCAAAAAACGTCTTATATTATGTTACGGAGGGAGTACTGTATAGGCGACTATGAATGTTATTTTGCATCTCAAACGTGGATTTGTGGAAGGCGAGCCTTGGCGCAGTGGTAAAGCTGCTGCCTTGTGACCATGAGGTCACCCTTCCCCGGACCCTGCGCAAGCGGGAGCTACATGCACCGGGCTGCCTTTTTTTTTCAAATGTGGATTTGTGCTTTAAATTTGTATTGTGAACACTACTGCATTATACATTAATACTTGTACAGTAGATATAAATACTTCGGGGAGTTTGGATTGCAACTGGAAATTAATGAATTGTTGTCTTTGCATTTATGTTTCATTTTTTCAAGTAGCCCACAGAACTGTTTTGTGTGAAACTGTGAACTACCGAGAATATATTCATTGATTATCTAATTTTTAAAACATTTCTAGTTTAGCCCTGTTTTATCTTTGTGACCTGGTGAGTCAGTGACGATGATCTTGTTTTTGTTGTACAATAGGTTGGGGCCCCTGCTCGTGTTGGGCTGGTTGCTCCTATTGATGTGGTGGTTCCCCCTGGCAACACTGGTCTGGATCCCTCCCAAACTTCTTTCTTCCAGGTGAGAACCATTGGTGATAACACTGCAGTGTACTCAATGCTAAGCAAGAGTTCTCACCCCTGCCGTGTTTTTTTCTCATTCAGGTGCTTAAAATCCCCACCAAGATCAATAAGGGCACTGTTGAAATCCTGGCCCCGGTGGACCTCATCAAGAAGGGTGACAAGGTGGGCTCGTCCGAGGCTGCCCTGCTTGCCAAGCTCGGTATCCGCCCATTCTCCTATGGGCTTGTGATCACAAATATTTATGAAAATGGGTTAGTCTTCAGCCCTGAGGTTCTTGACCTCACAGACGAAGACCTGACTAAGAAGTTCTCTTCTGGTATTTGTATGGTTGCGTCACTGTCTTTGGCACTCTCGTACCCAACCATGGCTGCTGCAGCTCATATGTTTGTCAATGGGTACAAAAACGTGCTTGCTATTGCTACTGAGACAAATTACTCCTACCCTCATGCTGATCAGATCAAGGAGTACCTCAAGGTAAACCTCCTATTTTTTGTGTTATGCTTGCTGGGTTCAAAATGTATGCCATCTCTGCCTCATGAATGTTGCTCTAACTTCAATGTTAGTTGAGCCTTACAAAGATTATTGTCGTTCTTTGATAAAGCTAAACATACTGTAGTTTAAATGTATACACTGATGGAAGAATCTGAGATGTTTATGTTTTTTTATGCCCAGGATAATGCAGAAACATGTGCTGAACCCGGTGCCACAAAGACAGGACTATCAGAGTTGCCGTTGGATGTGATAGAGAAGCTGCTGAATCATATTTCTTGCCGTGGTGATTGGGCTCGCCTTCGTTGTGCGAACAAGTTTTGGAAGGCAAAGGTAGATGGTGCAAAAAGGCCCATGCAGCTGCCATCGCTTATATTGCCATCAACCACGAAACCTACCTATTACAGCACTGATGGACAAGCCGTACATCGACTTCGCCTCCCGGACAGTGTCAGGAGAGCTAAACGAATCACTGGAGCACATGAAGGCGATTGGATTCTTCTGGCTGATGACACTAAAACCCCAGTAAACAAGATTGAGGCTGATGAAAAAGAAGCTATACTACACAGGAACCAGATCTACAACTTGAGCACTGGACGCGTTATCCCTCTTCCGCAGCAAATGTCTTCTCATGGGGGAAGAGTTGATGTTGAAGTGAGGGTAGGTGCTATAGCTGGCTGCCTAGGTTCTCCCAATGGGTTTGTGGTGGTTGCTATTGTGCGTCCCTTAGATAGCCCATTTGAGCGTGCAGCTTATTGTAACCAGTCGATGGAACTGTGGGACGATTGCGAGTATATCGGAGGTCACAGGATGGAAGATGCAATGGGGAACTACGTGCCACTTGATGATGAGCTGCTGGATGTAGTCCACAGGGATGGCTCTTTTTATCTCTTGACCAACGATGAAGAAGTTGTGAAGCTGGTCTTTGATCGCAATCAGATTGTGCAGCCAGTGTCAGGACTTGGAGTTATGTTGCGGGATGACTTACCAGCAAACAGATTTTTGGTGGAACAAGGCCAACAAATATGGCGGTACCTTGTTCCAGTGCAAACAGGGCTCCTGATGGTAATCAGATACATTGTGGGTCGTCGGACTGAGAGAATAAGAGTGTTCAAGCTCGAAGACAAGGATGACCAGCTCCGCTGGATTGAGCAAGATGATTTACCTGGTCACAAAGTATTCATCGGTCATGGGTGCTCAAGATGTTATGAAGTTGGTGATGAAGTTCTTAGCATCTACTTCTATGATGACAGAGAGGAGCTGAGGATGCCTCAGTACTATTTCAGAGATGATTCAGGGATTGCAACAAGTTTGGAGATTTTTCCGTGGCCAGTTATCATGGGGAAGTCACAAATTGAGAGTGTCTTCATGGGGGAATCACAAATTGAGAGTGTCTTCATGGGGGACTCACAAATTGAGAGTGTCTCCGAATGCTCTCCACCCGCTTGGTGGCTGCACAAGTGTCCTAGAGCGTGATATGAGTTGTAATACATTCTCGTATCCTGCACTCTATCGTGAAGAATTTGCTGGCTTGAACTTTAAAGGCAGTCGTTTGTAGAGCTGGCTGTGCTTGGTTAAAAATATCTTTGAGCTATATATTTGCTGTAGACATATGAGGCTTCATAAAATTTGTGTTAACTTGTCTGGTTTTGTTTTAACCCTAGTGATTTTGTTTTGATTAACATGTATGACGAGATCATAAGTCCGATACTATGCAAGTGGTCGTCTTCTCTTTCATTCAGAGCATAGTTTGTAGTTTTAGCTGTATATATGATGAAGGATGATATGATAAACGCATGGTTGGTCACTGAACTAAAACTCGTAATCACGGTTTCGAGAAGAGGGTCAACGACCCTACCAAGAGTGATAAGTACTTGCCTTAAGCTTGATAACATATATTGTGAGGCAAAATTAATGTTGCATATGATACATTGTCGAGGTTTGTCAAACAGCTTCACACACGCATGGGATTTGACATGTTCTGCTAGGAGCCGCTATCAACTATATGCTCGTGTTCATGTGTACGTGAACCTATAGGGTCGCACACTTAAGGATTTGACATGTTCTGCTAGGAGCCGCTATCAACTATATGCTCGTGTTCATGTGTATGTGAACCTATAGGGTCGCACACTTAAAGGGATGTAGCCCATTTGGATTGGATTTGAGTGAAAAATGGATGTAAACTTTTAGTGGGTTCAAGTGTTGAGTCCACCTCGAAAGTCTATAAAAAAGAGTGGACGCACCTCTTAGGGTTGATCTTTACTCTCCCTCAATAGTCGGCGCCACTTCAAGATGACAACAGGGACGAAACCCATCGGGTTTTGCCTATCCAAACCCACCCCCACGAGAAAATCACAAACCCGTCCCCGACCCTGTCACCGTCTGTGGAGCTAGCCTTTTACCCATCCCATAAACTCGTCGGGTTTTCTAAACCCACGGGGAAATTGGTATATTTAAGCAATCATATTAGCAACAAAAAAATAGCATCTCAGCAACAAAAAGAGCATATTTCAGTAGCATAACTTGGGCAAATTTCAGCACAATACAATACTACATAGTTCAACAACTACAAGGAGCATATTCCAGCAGCATAACTTGAGAACAAAGAGAAATAACAACAACTACGAGTACCATTTTTAGCACAATACAATACCCCATTTCACAACAAAGATAAGCATATTTCAACAACAAACAAGATCATATTTTGCCAGGTATTGTCGGGTTTCGGGTTCGGGGACTATCGAAATAGGTGTAAACCCACGAAACATGTCGGGTTGTATAATGTGCCTAGCAACAGCCCCACGGGGATGAAAAGACGCCCATCCCTGTCCCCTAATAGGGTAAAAACCTGCGGGGATACGGGTTTCGGGGCCCCGTTGCCATCTTGAGCGCCACTCCCATGCCCCTTGATACGTTCCAAACGCATCTACTTTTTCAAACACTTTTGCTCTTGCTTTGGACTCTATTTTGCATTATTTGAATGAAACTAACCCGGACTGACAATGTTTTCAGCAGAACTACCAGGTGTTATTTTTGTGCAGAAATAAAAATTATTTTTTTGTAGAAATAAAAGTTTTCAGATTGGGCTAAAAATATACGATGATTATTTTCAGAATATATTAAAAATTATTGGCGAAGAGAACTAATTGAGGGGGGCTACCAGAGAGCTACGAGCTCAGGGGGCGCGCTGTGTGAGCTCGTGGGTCCCACAAGCCTCCGTTAGCCCTAACTTCAACTCCATAAGTACCATCTTGTAGAGAAAAAAACAGAGAGAAGGAATCACCGCGTTTTACGATACAGAGCCGCCGTCAGCTCCTGTTCTTCATCTGGAGGCTTGATCTGAAGTCCGTTCAGGATTCCGGAGAGGGGGATTCATCGGCATCGTCATCATCAATCCTTCCATCAACAATTCCATAATACTTACCACTTGGAGTAAGTAATTCCTTCGTAGGCTTACTGGATGGTGATGAAGTTCGATGAGATTTGTCATGTAATCAAGTTAATTTGTTAGGGCTTGATCCCTGGTAGCAGTTGCATGACGATCCGATGCACATACATGGTACCCATGTACCTGCCCACGATCTCTCTGCATGCGCACGTCGCCCAACTCTCTCTGTGCGCTGTTGCGCTGTGTACATGTACTATATATTCATATGTATGGAATGAGAGCACCCAAGGTGCATCTTCTCTCTCACAATACTACTCTACATGGTATCAGTTACCAGGTTCCTCTAAACCTCCCTTCCGTTGCACCCCGCTCTCGGCTACGGCAATCCCTCTGCCACCACCGCCGACTCCTTCCCCTCTGCCATGCTCCGAGCTAAGCAGCGGCGCCCCGAGCCCCATCCGCTCCATGCCGCTCCTCACCCCCGATGCCCTTGCATAGGGCGCGCTGCTCGCTCGCCATTATCTCGAGGCGAGCTCCTCCTCGGCGGTGCCCAACCAGTCACTACTCGTCGGCGTTTTCATCAACCAACACGTCCCTATCGTGCTTAGACTCAATCCTCCCAACTTATCCCAATGACATACTCTTTTCGATGTGCAGTTCCAGGAGTCTAGCGTCACTGACCACCTCACCGGGTCCTCGCGCCGCTCGGACACCGTATGGCTCCAGGACGACGCACACATCCTCTCATGGCAGTACAACAGGGTCAGTCCTGAGATCTTCGTCTTACTACACTGGCGTGGGGCCACCGTCGCCGAAGTCTGGGATTCCATCGGCTCCATCTTCCTGGAGAACTGCGGGCACCGGCTCGTCGTGCTCGCCACCGAGTTCCGCCACATCTACCAACGCTCCTCCATCCTCTCCTACTTCACGAGACTCAAGGAGTGCGTCGATCGACTGGCGGACCTCGGCGAGCATGTCTAAAAGGATCGATATGGTTGACTCGAGGGAAGGGGTAAACTAGGTGAGCAACCTATATGATGCTAGCAACAACAATAACACAAGCAAGCAAAGGATACAACGCAAATAAAGCTTGCACAAAGTAAAGGTAAGAGGTAACCACAAGTGGAGCCGGTGAAGACAAGGATGTGTTACCAAAGTTCTTTCCCTTTGAGAGGAAGTACGTATCCGTTGGAGCAGGGTGGAGGCACAATGCTCCCCAAGAAGCCACTAGGAACATCTTAATCTCCTCACGCCCTCACACAAATGCGAGACGCCGTGATTCCACTAGCGGTGCCGTTGAAGGCGACAATCGGAGCTTTACAAACAAGGTTGGGACAATCTCCATAACCGAATTGGAGGCTTCCAACACCACCACGAAGCTTCACCACAATGGAATGTGGCTCCAAGGTGACCTATTGTAGGGTGAAACCCTAGATGGAGATCTTTCACGAATTGGAGGGGAAATCCCCAAGAACACGAAGAACACGAGAGAGGGAAAACACTCAAATTGACTAGATCCAATCACATAAATGCTAGATCCAAGAGCACACAAGAGATCACAATGATTTAAGGACAACAAAGGAAAGATACAAGGTAACTAGTTCATCCCAATCCTATGAGGAGAGAGGTCTTGATGATCCTATGATGGGGATCTTTCCCAAGATGGGGGGCTTGAATCCACTAGGGATCTTCTCCATAGGAGGTCTTGATCTCCATGGGATAGGTCTCTCTCTCTCAAGAGGAGGTACAAGGAGCAAAGCTCACTAAATCATGTCATATACTTTGCTATCCTTCCAAATGAGCTAGGGAAGGAGTTTATATAGCCTAGGGACGAGTTGTGAGAGAAAGGGGGGATACAAGGGTCAAAACCCGAAAATGCTCGCAGGCATGGAGGAGGTGTCCGGGCACCCAGGGGTGTGAGGCCCGGGCACCGAGGGTGGTCAGGGACGCGCCGGGTTGCGGCTGAAGGAGGGCCGGGCACCCGGGGCCATTTGGCCGGGCACCCAGGGTGGCCCAAGTCAGTGCCAGGCGGGGGAGGCCGGGCACCCGGGGGTAGTGGCCCGGGCACCCAGTGGGGAGGGCCAGCAGTGGAAGGCCGGGCACCCGGGGCGATGGCGCCGCGCCCAGGCTGGGGGCCGGGCACCCGGAGTGGCCAAGGCCAGCGCCCAGCCGGCGGCCAAAGGCCCGGGCACCCGAGGCATGGAGGGTCGGGCACCCGGGGGTTCCAGAGCCTCCGAGTCTTCACGCTTCGGGCGTTTTCCTTCCTTCTCCTCCTCCATATGTGCTTGGGTCTCCCTCTTAGCTTCTTCATGGACTTCTTCTTGGTACCTAAGAATGCACAACAATTCCGTTTGAGGTAGAACCTGATTCTCGTGTGAATTCGAATGGAGTTCGAAGAGGAAGGAGTCAACCTCGGTTTCGATGACGCGTGCGCGGACTCTTGTCATTGGTACTCTTCGTGCTTGCGGTGGTGATGGAACGTCCATGAGGATGAACGAGGGATGCTCCGCATCATCTCCCCCCCTTGGGAGAGATCCATCCATGGATCGTGATCTTCATCACCATGGGAAAGAGAGGGTGTCGCCATGTACGTGTGGACAACCACCAAGCACTTATCATGTTGAAGCTCGAAATGGGTGCTCTCCAATGTCGCACCATCCTGTGATTCCTTCAAAAGGAGCAAGGACAATAAACACTTGGAAAAACAAATGTGGTTAGCGTTAGTGCAAAACCAAGCATTCAAGAGGTGATTCACCAAACAAGTGTCGTCATCAAGCATAGCATATGGTGTGACAAGGGATTGTAACATGTCATGTAAGCACATAAATTGAGCCAAATCAAGGACATCATGGAAACAAGCATGTAAATGTGAGGTAGCGATGCAAATATGTGTTTCAAGAGAATAAGCATCTACCTCAAGCTCATAGTAATCATGCATAAGACTCTCAATGAACGGTCTATGGTAGGCATAAGAGTCATTCACAACACCAAATGAAATGAAATGTCTAAACACATGGGGCAAGTGCAAGAAATCCAAGCATAATGTGCATAGGGTGTAGTGAAAATCATGTGGCACTCAACACGATAGAAAGAGCAATTGTTCATCATGTGTGAGGCAATCAAATCAATCATGTGACAAGCAATTGGGCATGGCATATGTGAAGTAATGACATTGTTGCAACCAAACATATGATAGGAGCAAGTAATCCAAGAATGGGATGCAACATGAAGAAGCATATAAATCAAGTCATGCAAACTAGTGGAGCGAAGATGCAACACACTAGAGGAAATCATGGCAAGCATGTCACGTGAACAAATAATAGATATAGGTAATGCACATGACATATCCCGAGCACGAGCACAAAGCAAGATCATAGTACTATCGTAGGAATGTGGCATAAATGGAACATGGAAATAACAAGCAATATCTCCACCAAGCTTGCAAATACACATACAAGTACTAAAATCAATCATCATGTGTAATGCAAAGCATGGGTCACAAATGCATGGCAAATGTAAAGAAATGAGCATAGCATGCAAAGTGAGCATGGCAATATGGGCATACAATGAGAAGTGGTATATAACCCATAACCATGTGAGGGCCATGTAGAAGGAATGCGCGGAGTCGTTGCTCGGAGGAAATGGTTGGTGACACAACTCACGGGTTCCCAAGGCATCGTTGCTCTCTAGAGCTCGTTTCGTCAACTCATGGTCTTGCGCAGTTGACGAGTAAGTATGGGTACCTACACAAAATAGAAACAAGCCAAAGAAAGTGTGTGCATGGTAAATGTACACATCATCCATGATGATGTGTATGTGCACGTGTGAGTTATCAAGATAAGTAATGCTAAAAGAAATTTGTTGCATGGTATAAGAACATGTCATCCATCATGAATGAATAGTTGCTATGTATAACACGATGGGGATGCAAATTGAGCATACAATTATAGCAAGTGTGTGGTAGAATAAGAGCATTTTTATTCATGGGATGCATATGGTGCACACAATCAATTGAATCATTCAATGGATGGGGTGGATCAAAATCTCCTAATATGGATGAGGAAACTATGGTGGTCTCCTCATTAGCAATAGCGGAAACATCATATGGAGAAAATGGACAGCATCCAAAACAATGCATATCCGAAGCTAGATGTTCATGGCATGGCATATGAGATAAATGATGCAAAGGGAGCATATCAATATCATCACAAGAAAAACAAATGCTAATAACCATGGGCTTGTCATCTATGCTATATGTGCAAATTGGGTTTATTTTAATGGCATATGAAATGCCTTGCCTATCATCACAAAACTCGAGCAAATGTGAGTGGAAGAAAGGAAATAACTTGACCAAATGTACCTTTCCAATGTTGAAGATGGATCAATGATCACTCAATAACGTATCAAGGAAATAACACAATTGGTACCAGATCTTGTCAATTCTCACACCTACACAAGTAAGGCTTATGGTGGAGCTCGGTGAGGATAGTCGCACAAAAATTTGATGCAAAATGTTAGCAAGAGTCAATAATGTTGGGAAAGATTCACAAATACGCAAGTTAAACAAGTAGACCAATAGCAATGGGTTGCACACGGGAACACACACACGGATAGATAAATGGGGTCGTGCAACCAAGGAATGAGCACAAAATGTGGAATCCATGGAAAACGCTCGTGTTGCACAACTCAAGAGAGACGCTAGCACGATCGCTCCATAGGCGGATACGACACTTGTGCACAACCTATAAGATGCAAAATGTATGAGCATTATATCTCAAGAATGCTATGTGTATGATGTTCCTAGTGTTCTCCTCAAGATGATCCAAGATGATCGGATATGAAAATCTTATGTGCAATGTGGTATGATGCTATGGCTATTGCTTACAAGCTCTTTGATCTCTTTTTCTTTTTTGCTTAAAAGCTTATTCTCTCTTTTTTTGTATGACCACTTATGCAAAATGCACAAACCAAGATAGCAATTATGTATATGCAGGAAAAATCTTGTCACACAAGGGATGATATGATGATACCAAGATGATACCAATATGATATGGTATGTATGATGGCTAGTCTCGACAAGTGACGCAAAATGGGGAGGGCAATCTAAGCTATTGCCATCACCAACAACACTCGCATCATGGGGAGGGCAATCTTCATCAACATTTTCAACAGAACCATCTCCTCTCAAACTCTATTTAATCTCTTGTGTTCAATCTTTGTACCGGAACCTCAGATTGGTACATGTGGGTGACTAGGAGTGTTCATTACATCTTGTAGTTTATTACTATATGATTTATTTGGTGGAAGATTATATGTTCAGATCCATTATGCTATTTAATACCCCTCTGATCTTAAGCATGATTATCATTTGTGAGTAGTTACATTTGTTCTTGAGGTCACAGGAGAAGTCAGGTTGCAAGTAAAAATATGAAGTTGATATGTGTTTGATATTTTGACGATATGTATGGTGTGATTCCCTTAGTGGTGTCATGTGAACGTCGACTACATGGCACTTCACCATATTTGGGCCTAAGGGAATGCATTGTGGAGTAGTTATTAGATGATGGTTGCTAGAGTGACAGAAGCTTCAACCATGGTTTATGCGCTATTTCGTAAGGGACTGATTTGGATCCATATGTTTAATGCTATGGTTAGATTTTATCTTAATACTTTTCTCGTAGTTGCGGATGCTTGCGAGGGGTTAATCATAAGTAGGAGGTTTGCTCATGTAAGAACAACACCTAAGCACCGGTCCACCCACATATCAAATTATCAAAGTAGCGAACACGAATCAAACCAACATGATGAAAGTGACATGGTGAAATTCCCGTGTGCCCTCAAGAACGCTTTGCTTATTATAAGAGACCGTCTTGGCCCGTCCTTTGCCACAGAAGGATTAGGATACCTTGCTGCACTTTATTTACCATTACCGTTACTTGCTCGTTACAAATTATTTTGCTATCAAAATACCTGTTACCTACAATTTTAGTGCTTGCAGAAATTACCTTGCTGAAAACCACTTGTCATTTTCTTCTGCTCCTCGTTGGGTTTGACACTCTTACTTATCGAAAGGACTTCTATTGATCCCCTATACTTGTGGTCATCATGTGACATCCTTCCAATGTCCTATTTTCTATTATTACATATGTTTAAGTGACATTGGCAATACAATTGAAGGATGGAGTATCTGATGCAACTAAAACAGCTGGATTAATCTACGACATGTGGAAAGATGCAATGCTCTCAATGGATGGATGAGCTCCTTCAAACTTTGGTGAATTTGTTTCTCCCAATGCTTGCGCCTTGTATGTTTGTATAGGAAAAAAATATCAGTGAAAGTACTACATATACAACACCAAAATGCAAATGTACCTTTCTGTTCAGATCAATGCATATGAAAAATATGTATAAATAACAGTTCAAGACACAACAAATACTATTTGGTGAGTCATGTGGTCCCACTTGGTCATGTTCATTACAAACTTATATCTATATAAAAACTAGGAGGATCCATTTGGCAAAAAAACTTAAAATGTAAGAGTTGTCTATTCTAAAATATAATGCAAGGAAAAGATAATTCTAGAAATGGAAGAACCATGCAATTTAAAAAACTATTCATCTAAATACCTTAAGAATCAAGGGATTGTTTATTCCAAATAATAATGCTAATAATCTGGCATATCATTATTGTACTGCAAGATGAAGCAAAAAAGTAGAGTGATCGTGGTCATTCCTCGTTGTCTATCAATTTCAAACTCTAAACGCACAAAGTCCTTTATAAATGAATTAGCAAACTCTTGTTCAATTTTATAAGCTACTTTTCAAGTGTATCAGAAAGTCCTTTATTGCAAGGAAACATGGCGCCCAATTCAGGTGGGCATGCCTGCTGATTATACAAAGCGTTACCCTTCCAGCATTTTGTTAGGATGACAGAGTAGTCTGTACAAAAGATGGCAGAATTCATAGAAACCTTTGTCACAACGGATACACATTTTACCTATATATTTTAGCCCATAATTAAGCTAACATGTTCTGTAATTTAAAATGTATGGAAACCATGTTCTCTTATATTTAGATAAATCAAATAACAAACTGTGTTCATACTACCATAATAATAACAAAGAAATAACACATTAGAAGCGCGACAGGGCTATTACTTATTCCTCAGAGAACATAATAGATGTTTATCCAAAACTGAGACGGTCCTCAGGAAAGAACATCCTTAAGGAGAACACCAAATTAAAAGAGAATTCAACATTGTGACAAAAAATAGAGCCGAACATACATTTGCATAAACAATTGTTTTACCTGATAGAAAATCAACAGCTTAGCATCCTTATCCAATTTTGCTGGGTTTCACGATAACCTATTGTACATCACTGCTGAAAGCTGTGTGATTCCCTGCCAAAATGTGTGTTTCCTGTTACCTGAGAAAGCCCAACCACATAAAGACATGAGTAATGAAATAACCTTTCTTGCAGGGATAACACGCATGGCAGCTAAAGCAGAACGTCTAAAAGCATGATCATAGTAACAGACATTTTTCTAAAACAAGGAACCGACCCGTGAGCACCTCCTTTAGAAGGCAGCATTTCACAAAAAAACTGTCTCAAAGTTCATATACTTAGCTATGAAGAGACTACTCATAGCATCAACCCCATTAGCACCGATCAAACATGTTTTCTGTGACCCATGAAGATAAATTTCTCTCCATGGAGGATCATATCGAAGGGTAACATAATCTACAGACGCATAGACACACCTACCGGTCCAGCGCTGACCCTCTCGGATGTTGTTCCGTCACATTGAAAAAATACTATAGGGCACATTATTTTTATTGAATTGAACCACATTGAGGCGTGTAAAACAAGGATTAGCTAAAAAAGAGCTACACATAGGTACGACGCATAGATCACAATAATAAACCAGGCCTATATACGGTGATGTCAGCTATATATGCCAATGCTTTTCAGGAAAGCATGAAGGTGACATATGAAGAACATCATCTTCTATCCTACAAAGAGCCTTGTATGCATAAATTGAAAAGTAGATGTGCATTTTTCAGGATTTATTGGCTGATCAGGAAAGCATGATTATAAGAAGAACATCATCTTCTATCTTACGAAGAGCCTCTATATGCATAAATTGAACAGAAGATGCACATTTTTTTCCAGGATTTCTTTGCTGATCAGGAAAGCATGGTTAAGACAACATATGAAGAATATCAACTTCTATCTTACGAAGAGCCTCTAAATGCATAAATTGAACAGTTGATGCACATTGTTTTAGGATTTCTTGGCTTATATTGTGTGCATCACGAAGCATAGCACTCCACATAGGGTCCCAAACAACCAACGTACACGCATGGGCCTGACCACGCTCCTTGCATACATTGACAGAGTCTGCATATGACTTTAGCAAAGCTCTTGACCAAAAAATCTCTTTGGAGAAAGAAAACATTCCTTTGTACGCATTAACGCCCACAAAAGTGTCCTCAAATGGGAAAATGCAAACATGTACATATAAAGATCTTGCTTTCTTCCTAGTGAGAATGAACATGTGAAACAAACATCTTTAAAAATAGCTCTACTAAATTAACATAAATTACTTACTGGAAGGCCTTAAACAAACAGTCTGCTGGTAGTGAGAATAACATCTACCTGAAGCCAAAAAAGAACAAGATAAACCATGGTAAATGAGGCATATGCAATAAACACCAACAACTTTATGATAGCTACGAATAGAATTTAGACGGTTGAAATAGGTCAAAGATTGAATTTAAGCTTCATCATTCAGCGGTATCTCATAATCATGTTTTCTGAAAAAACTAAAAGATCCAAAGCATGCATCTAAATTAAATAGCAAGGTGAATGGACTGGCATATTGACCAACATCCGTTGTGTACGTGCAGTGCGCATCACAATCACCATGTATTCCTTCCTTTTCTCTCGAACTCCATGATGCCAGGAAGAGCCACTTGCGCACTGTGACCACAGAGAATGGTAGAATTCGCTGAGCAAAAATACATTGAAAGAGACACCATGAAAGCATTTACCTGTATGTGGCATTCCGCCCTTCTCGTACTTAAGCGGTTGTTGGAACATAAGCCACAAGACATATCAATCTTGAGCATGGCGGTGACCAAGGGGAGCGGGGGCGCCTTCTTCATCTCTTTGCCAACCTTCCTGTCCTTGCCACCACCGCACCCCTTTCCTTCTCGGGTTGCAAGGTGTACCGCAAGGCGAGAATGGAAGTCACATGTTGGCTCCGCTGCTGGAGGTGAAGGTCGCGGGGGAGGCACCGCCGCTCCCGTCCAGCGTCGGCTGCTGTAATGCCCTCGATTCAATCATACACAAATCATACACGCAAAGGTGTACGATCAAGATCAAGGACTCACGGGAAGATATCACAGCACAACTCTAGACACAAATAAAATAATACAAGCTTTATATTACAAGCCATGGGCCTCGAGGGCTCGAATACATAAGCTCGAATACACAAGAGTCAGCGGAAGCAACAATATCTGAGTATAGACATAAGTTAGACAAGTTTGCCTTAAGAAGGCTAGCACAAAAACAACATCGATCGAAAAGACAAGGCCTCCTGCCTGGGAGACTCCTAACTACTCCTAGTCGTCGGCGTCCGTCACGTGGTAGTAGGCACCCTCGGGGTAGCAGCAGTCGTCAGAGGTGGCATCTGGCTCCTGGACTCCGTCATCTGGTTGCATCCTCTGAGAAGAATGGAACAGAGGGAGCAAAGAAACCGTGAGTACTCATCCAGAGTACTCGCCACAAGGATCTACACTACATATGCAACATTATCCAAGGAAGGCTGTATATGTGGACTGGGCTGCAGAAATGCCAGAATAGAGAGAAGGCCTAGTCCTATCGAAGACTAGCATCTTCTAGAAACCACCATCTTGCAGCAAACAGGAGGGAGTAGAGTAGCATAAAGTAAAGTAGTAGTAGTGTTATCAACCTCGGCCAGAGATCCTTTCTCGACTCCCTGCGAGAAAGCAATCCCAGAGCCATACTATCCAGTTCTCATCACAATCCAATTCTCATCACAAGTATCCAGTTCTAGTTGTATCGATCGGGATACAACTCCAAGTGTCCGTTACCGTAGGACAGGCTATCGATAGATGTTTTCTTCCCTGCAGGGGTGCACCAACTTACCCACCACTCTTGATTAACTCCGGCAGGACACACTTTCTTAGGTCATGCTCGGCCTCGGCCAAACAATACGCTGACGTCTATTAAGTTTCGGCTGATGCATATGACGCAGAACGCCCATACTATGCCCACGTGATGGTTAGTGCTATCAGGCCAGAGGCCCCTCGGATCAAATATCCAAATCGTAGTAGATTAGGGACGCGCGGTAACAAGCAGAGACTCATGAAAGATGTGACCCCCGTTGCCCCGTCTCGAGGACTTGCGGCAAGGGCTAAGAATGCCCGGCCACGCCTCGTAATTATCTCACGGGCACCTTCCAGGTCAACCCGACTCCACATCACTCGCAATTATGCTCGCACGGGTACCCCTCAGGGTCGACCCGTCTTTAGTAACATGGTTCAGTGTAAAGTCATGGTAATCATAGTAACTGTGTGTCTAAACAACAAGGGGAAAACCCGAGGAATCACCCCCGATGAATTCCACTCGATGTAATCATCAAGGTGAACGTAAGAGGAATCACCCCCAAGGTTCACACTTGAGGGGTTGCACGACAGAGTCATATCGGAAGTGGTTAAGGCGGAATCACCCTTGATGACCACGACCGAATAGCTACACTACATGGTTAACATCAGAAGTGCTGTAGAGGTCTCACCCTCGGCACTCGATAGTAACCCAGCAGTGTCGAGCAACTAAGGGGAAAGTGATGTGCGGTGCCGGGGCCTGGTCTTCGATCCTGTTGATCGGGTCTTCAATGATGAAGCAGGGGCAACAAGCACAAGGTGGGGGTCACTGATGGATCACTAACCAACCTATACTAAACAGTTTAGGATAAGCAAGTAAGGTAACAATAAGCAGGTTACAAAAGCAGGCTATGCATCAGAATAGGAGCAAACAATAACAATAGCAAAATCTAATGCAATCATGAGAGAATGGAATGGGCGATATCGGGA
>NC_057813.1:408339911-408356352 GCF_018294505.1 Triticum aestivum | reverse complement strand
GGGGGGGGGGCTTGCCTGGTTGCTCTGGCAAGGAGGGGTCGTCGTCGACGTAGTCGATCACACGGGCAGCATTAGTCTCGGGGTCTACCGGAGAGAAGAGGGGGAAGAAACAGTAAATATAAAGCAAACATAGCATCACAAAGCATAACCTGGCAATAAGCTGTGCCGGGTGTGACCTAACGTATGGCTACACTATATAGGTGAAGGGGGAATTCATCCGGGAAGGTATTCCCAGTTCCGGACCTGTGTCAGACACGTGATCGGAGGGGGAAATGTTCCATGTTCAGATAGTTAGAGGCATCCGACAGGTAAACGGACCGTGTATTCGGATTAGTCTCGCCGTTCTGAGCAACTTTCATGTACAAAGTTTTTCGATCCGAGCTATGGTTTAATTTCCATTAATTTTCAAAGTTTTAGCAATATTCTGAAATTATTAATTTGAATTATCCAAATAGTAAAAAGCTAAGTGCACCCGGTCCAGTGCACCCAGCTGTGTAACAGATGCTGATAGTGGGGCCGGGAAACGCTGAGTCAGCAAGTCAACTTTTGACGGTTGACTGGTCAACTTGACCAGCAGGTCCCACGTGTCATTGACAGGGCTATTAACAGGGTTTTTAGTTAATCTAATAACTTAATTAGCGAGGTGGGGCCCAGTGTTAGGTGACAGACGGATAATTAATTAGATCTAATTAAAGTAATCTAATGCTACAGTGGGCCCACTTGCCAATGGGTGCACAGGGCCCAGATTAGTGGCTAACGACCGGGGGCAGGGTTAGTGGCGCGGGGCCGGAGTTAGCTGTGCGCGCGCCGGCGGCGAGCGCCCGAAGCGGCGGCGAGGTGCGGGATCCGGCGCCCAGTGACCAAACTGAGCGCCGCGAGCACGTACTGGACGGGGAGGTCCGCACGCGCCCAACTTCACCAGCGACAGCGGCTGGGGTGGTCGAAAACGACCGTGGCAACGACGACGTGCGGCGACCGGAGTTGGAGCTCGGCGAGGTCGAGCACAGGGGCAAGATCTGGTGGGTGCATTGGGTTCCCTGGAGCCCCAGGAGCACGGCTGCGTGCTCGGGTGCGAGCTAGATCCGCGGTGGCCACGGCAGCGAGGCCAACGGCAGCGGCTGACTCGGCAACGATGGGGACGGCGTCTACTGGGCGAATGGGGCGTCGTAGAGAGAGGGGAAGGAACGGGAGGCTCACCAGGAGCCTGTAGAGGAGCAACGTGGGCTCGACGGAGGCTCGAGGTGGCCGAATTTCGATGGCGAGGGCGGCGGTGCCGAAGGTGGAAGACGATGAGGATCCGGGGCAGCAACCCCTCCCAGCTCGCGCTGCTGGCCGTAGTCGACGCAGGAGATGCCGATGGTGCTTCTCGACGTCTTCGCTTGGCTCGGGGAGGTCGTCGGCCATGGTCACGGCGAGGCGGCAGCGGCGGCCGCGTCGGGTGGGCGCAGGGGAGAAAGGGATCTGGGGAGAGGGAGAGTGCATGACGGAATGGGGAGCGAGGGGGCAAGTGAGGGAGAGGACCGAGGCGCCGCAGGGGGCGGCATCCTTATCGCCTTCGCGGTGACGCCGGCGAGCCGGTCCGACTGGGACTGCCCGATCGCAGGCGCCTGGTCGCATGAGCAGTGGGGAAGAAAAGCGACCGAGGGAGTGCGGGGTTGGGCCGGCCTGGCTGGCCCGAGGCTCAGCTAGGCCGGGGGGGGGTCTAGGCCCAGGGGGCTTCCCCTTTTCTTTTGTAATATTTTTTTATAAAAAAGCTAGCCCCTGTTTTATTATTTTTAGAGCATTTAAACACATTATAAAAATATGATGTCAACATGACAAATATCTAGGGATTATTTTCCATAGGATGAACTATTTTATTTGCATGAAAGAAGAAGCAAATATTGGACATGCAATTTGAACTTGAATTTGAAGCAGATTTTGGACAAGTGGCATTTTGGCATGATGATCATGATGACATGACCTTCATTAGGGGAGATTACTGTAGTGTGATGCTGGGGATGTTACAAATCTCCTCCACTACAAGAAATCTCGTCCCGAAATTTAAGCGGGGAAGTAAAGAGTAACTTTGGGCAAACTGACCCTTATAGGGTTAATTGTCTGGTGAACAATGTAGGGAATGTGACAGAAGTAACTCTCGAGTTGAAACTTAAGAAAACCTCGAGAGCAAAATATGAAGGTATAATAAGAAGTTTCAACCGAATGGACAAACGAATGATACCTGAACGGGGTGAGGGGAAGGGGGTTCAGAGCATCGGGAATAGATCATCTCTTGGAAGGTGGCTCGTGACATGATAAGAAGCCAAATGCAAGAATATTTCGAAATCAAAGATATACAGGAGAGTCAGGTTTCGATCGTGTGGAACTGTGGGTTATGGGCCCACCATGTGGGTTAAAAGTAGGAAGGCGTTGTACAGTCATGATAGCAAGGCAGGTCAAAGGATAGTGTGCCGATTATGTTGGCAACAATGTTGGTATCAAGGGCGAGGGACGAAGAGAACCATTTTCCTGCTCTTAAGATGAGGCGGACCAATAGGCAAAGTTCTCGTCCATCGATGGTTACCGGAATGTCATCAACAATAGTAACAGGGTCTTACTGATAGAGTTGTACACCGGGGTGCTTACTTAAGCAGGGATTTATCTTTGCTCCGACAAGTTAGATTACAAGAAAGGTGCAACAAAACAATGGAAAGGAAAATGTGATTATTATGATAATCAGACCAATGGAAAGGAAAGGTGTTTATACCCGAGTATTAGAGTATAACTTTCCCAAGGAAAGGCAGAGCATGATAGGGCTCCAAGTATTAAACCATTTAGACAAAGGGGCAAGGAATTTATGAGGTTTACTCATACAACGGTGTTTGGATAATTGATCAAGAATAGTTAGCATTCCGCTCCCAATGTTCTTGTTGATGATCGGAGTACCACACACATGCTTCGGGATAGCGTTGACACGGTCATCAGGGAAAAGTTAGACTTCGGATACACAGTGGATCCATCAGAACAACTTATAAGATAAGTCATACAATTTCAGCAAGAAAAAGATGATTTTGTGGCCGGTGGTTTCAGTAACAATCCATCGACATGTCAAAAGGATGTAATTTCAAAAATGGTATGAACAAGTTTGTGTTGGGGGGAGAAGGCAAGAATGTTGTCGATGATAACCCAAATCATCGAGGGGCAAGGATGATATTTATCATCATGAATTCGATTGATATCCTGAATTTTTTTGGAATGATGATGATCACGACACATTTGTCGAGAGGTTTCATGAAGATGCAATCGATCAACGACGGCATCAAGCAAAAGAAATGATGAAGCATAAGGTTATCGGAGCCACGGGTACGACACAAACTCGAAATCAAGCTTGCTGTTCAAGGCGAAATGATATGACGAGGAAGATCGATGTAAGCTCAGCTCTTCATCCAAAATTGTGCTCCAGGAAGGACCAGGTAGCACAGTTAAAATTTAGCACGATACTGATATAGTCGATCAGACTAGGAATGACTTGAAGGATTATTAAACTCGTAAGCAACAAAAATTACTTAGAGTTATTAAATCGGAGTGCGGACTCGGTTCGGTTATCTGTGTCCTGGAGTGTCTAACAACTCAGAACCCGTGAAAAATTGCAATCGGCGAGAAAAATAGTTGATGAAGAACTCATAAGAAGTTATGTAGTTCGGTGATATTCTCGAGATACCAAAGGGTAATACTCGAAGGTAGGGCAGAATCGAGGTTGGACATGCATATTGATCTGCAGAAAACAAGCGCTTTAACTCTTCCGAGAAATGGGATCAAAGAAAAGAACAATCATGGTCGGAACCACAGTTGCAAAGGACCAAGCTTAGATACAAGATGAACTTAACACAAGGGGATTATTATTATAACAAGAAGCTTCCATGATAAGTTCCACATCGAGTCCATGGGCATGAACACAAGGGTTCAAGGTCGACTCCCACTTCTTCAATGCATAACCTTTCATTCATTTCTCGCTTTCGATGAAGTTGTAGTGTTGAGATGTTATAAGACAAAACAATAGAAGAGTATGAATCATGAAAACGCTCGAGTTCATACGAATTATGGAAGGCATAGGTTCAACCCATCAGGGCATCTAAGGAACATATACCACGAACTTCAGGAGTAATTAACACAAGCTCGACAGCAGAGCATGCTTGACAAAAGGAGAGGATACAATTTTACCAAATGCATTATATATCAGGGAAACAACTCACAAGAATTTTGGATGTGAAGGGCGTTGTCGGATAAAATCCAACAAAGGATCTGGCGGTCCACATAGGATCTGATGTGAGTATCGGTACTCAACCAAAAGAAGAAAGAATGCAAAGGCATCAGATTATAGATATAACTAGATATCTTCAAAGCTTGAATACAAAGGAATTACGATTTTCAAATCAGAAGATCTAAAGCAGAGGCTCTGATCAAAAGATAAGTAAGTTGAATAGCCTTAGGGATACAATCGACAACATTTTGATTGGTCGATAAATAGCTCTTGGTCGAATGACGTCCAAGCCGGAAGGATGAATTCTATGATCCGACTGAGGATTGCGAGCATTCGCAACATATTGAATCAACGGACTCAAAAGGATAGTGACAAAGGATGCCAATAAGATTACTAGACTTATGGGATTATCCATAATGCAAACAAGCAAGAATTTCAACAACAATAGGCTGCTGAGGATTTTTGGAAGATCGAATGGTATTTCAACGACTTCTGTGAAATACATGAAAACTGGGGAAAAACAAACCCTCGATATTTGTGAGGATTAATTTGTCGGTGTATTCAGGCGACAAGGAACTGCAAGGCAGTAGGCACAAAAGGATTCTCGGAACAACGGAGTGTATTACAAAGCATCTAGTAATAACAAGAGCAACTGGAATATGATGTAAGAACGATAGGTGTATGTAGTTATTCATAGGGGTTGACGGTGGAAGGGAATTGCAAAAGCGATGAGCACATATTCTCGGGAGAACATCGGAGAGTAACTTCGAAGTCTTCTGGTAAAGTACGCGATCATCTGGAATGAAGGGGCTCTCCAGGTGGAAGTGGTTACGAGATCCTAGAGCCAGAGTTAGCAAAAATCATTTAACTCGAATAGAGGAGAGATCAGAATCCCAGAGTAAAGACGAGGAATAAAAGATCCTAATAACACCTAATGGCGACGTGGGCCCGTAAGACACACAACCAATGTTAGTAAAAGTTTTTCAGTGACTAGACTCAACTTCGGACAAGGAGTTGGAAAGGGGGCTACCTACAGGCAGTTGGCTCTGATACCAACTTGTAACGCCCTCGATTCAATCGTACACTAATCATACACGCAAAGGTGTACGATCAAGATCAAGGACTCACAAGAAGATACCACAACACAACTCTAGACACAAATAAAATAATACAAGCTTTATATTACAAGCCATGGGCCTCGAGGGCTCGAATACATAAGCTCGAATACACAAGAGTCAGCGGAAGCAACAATATCTGAGTACAGACATAAGTTAGACAAGTTTGCCTTAAGAAGGCTAGCACAAAAACAACATCGATCGAAAAGGCGAGGCCTCCTGCCTGGGAGCCTCCTAACTACTCCTGGTCATCGGCGTCCGTCATGTGGTAGTAGGCACCCTCGGGGTAGCAGCAGTCGTTAGAGGTGGCATCTGGCTCCTGGAGATCTGTCATCTGGTTGCGTCCTCCGAGAAGAATGGAAAAGGGGGGAAAGAGGGAGCAAAGCAACTGTGAGTACTCATCCAAAGTACTCGCAAGCAAGGATCTACACTACATATGCAACATTATCAAAGGAAGGCTGTATATGTGGACTGGGCTGAAGAAATGCCAGAATAGAGAGAAGGCCTAGTCCTATCGAAGACTAGCATCTTCTAGAAACCACCATCTTGCAGCAAACAGGAGGGAGTAGAGTAGCATAAAGTAAAGTAGTAGTAGTGTTATCAACCTCGGCCAGAGATCCTTTCTCGACTCCTTGCGAGAAAGAAATCCCAGAGCCATACTATCTAGTTCTCATCACAACACAATTCTCATCACAAGTATCCAGTTCTAGTTGTATCGATCGGGATACAACTCCAAGTGTCCGTTACCGTAGGACAGGCTATCGATAGATGTTTTCTTCCCTGCAGGGGTGCACCAACTTACCCACCACGCTTGATTAACTCCGGCAGGACACACTTTCTTAGGTCATGCTCGGCCTCGGCCAAACAATACGCCGCAACCCGACCTAGGCTTAATAGAGAGGCCAGCACGCCGGACTAAACCTATGCCCCCAGGGGTCATGGGCCATCTCCCCGGGAACTCCTGCATGTTGCGTACGCGACCGGTGAGCAGACCTAGCTACCTCCTTAAAAAAGGTAGGTGCTTACCAGTCCAACCCGGCGCGCGCCGCTGAGTCGCTGACGTTTATTAAGTTTCGGCTGATGCATATGACGCAGAACACCCATACTATGCCCACGTGATGGTTAGTGCTATCAGGCCAGAGGCCCCTCGGATCAAATATCCAATCGTAGTGGATTAGGAACGCGCGGTAACAAGGAGAGACTCACGAAAGATGTGACCCCCGTTGCCCCGTCTCGAGGACTTGCGGCAAGGGCTAAGAATGCCCGGCCACGCCTCGTAATTATCTCACGGGCACCTTCCAGGTCAACCCGACTCCACATCACTCGCAATTATGCTCGCGCGGGTACCCCTCAGGGTCGACCCGTCTTTAGAAACATGGTTCAGTGTAAAGTCATAGTAATCATAGTAACTGTGTGTCTAAACAACAAGGGGAAAACCCGAGGAATCACCCCCGATGAATTCCACTCGATGTAATCATCAAGGTGAACGTAAGAGGAATCACCCCCAAGGTTCACACTTGAGGGGTTGCACGACAGAGTCATATCGGAAGTGGTTAAGGCGGAATCACCCTCGATGACCATGACCGAATAGCTACACTACAGGGTTAACATCAGAAGTGCTGTAGAGGTCTCACCCTCGGCACTCGATAGTAACCCAGCAGTGTCGAGCAACTAAGGGGAAAGTGATGTGCGGTGCCGGGGCCTGGTCTTCGATCCCGTTGATCGGGTCTTCAATGATGAAGCAGGGGCAACAAGCACAAGGTGGGGGTCACTGATGGATCACTAACCAACCTATACTAAACAGTTTAGGATAAGCAGGTAAGGTAACAATAAGCAGGTTACAAAAGCAGGCTATGCATCAAAATAGGAGAAAACAATAACAATAGCAAAATCTAATGCAAGCATGAGAGAATGGAATGGGCGATATCGAGATGATCAAAGGGGGGGCTTGCCTGGTTGCTCTGGCAAGGAGGGGTCGTCGTCGACGTAGTTGATCACAAGGGCAGCACGGTCTCGGGGTCTACCGAAGAGAAGAGGGGGAAGAAACAGTAAATATAAAGCAAACATAGCATCACAAAGCATAACCTGGCAATAAGCTGTGCCGGGTGTGACCTAACGTATGGCTACACGATATAGGTGAAGGGGGAATTCAACCGGGAAGGTATTCCCGGTTCCGGACCTGTGTCAGACACGTGACCGGAGGGGGAAATGTTCCATGTTCAGATAGTTAGAGGCATCCGACAGGTAAACGGACCTTGTATTCGGATTAGTCTCATCGTTCTGAGCAACTTTCATGTAAAAAGTTTTTCGATCCGAGCTCGGTTTAATTTCTATTAATTTTCAAAGTTTTAGCAATATTCTGAAATTATTAATTTGAATTATCCAAATAGTAAAAAGCTAAGTGCACCCGGTCCAGTGCACCCAGCTGTGTAACAGATGCTGACAATGGGGCCGGGAAACGCTGAGTCAGCATGTCAACTTTTGACGCTTGACTGGTCAACTTGACCAGCAGGTCCCACGTGTCATTGACAGGCCTATTAACAGGGTTTTTAGTTAATCTAATAACTTAATTAGCGAGGTGGGGCCCAGTGTTAGGTGACGGACGGATAATTAATGAGATCTAATTAAAGTAATCTAATGCTACAGTGGGCCCACTTGCCAATGGGTGCACAGGGCCCAGATTAGTGGCTAACGACCGGGGGGCAGGGTTAGTGGCACGGGGCCGGAGTTAGCTGTGCGCGCGCCGGCGGCGAGCGCCCGAAGCGGCGGCGAGGTGCGGGATCCGGCGCCCAGTGACCAAAGCGAGCGCCGCAAGCACGTACAGGACGGGAAGGTCCGCGCGCGCCCAACTGCACCGGCGACAGCGGCTGGGGTGGTCGAAAACGACCGTGGCAACGACGACGTGCGGCGGCCGGAGTTGGAGCTCGGTGAGGTCGAGCGCAGGGGAAAGATCTGGTGGGAGCATTGGGTTCCCTGGAGCCCCAGGAGCACGGCTGCGTGCTCGGGTGCGAGCTAGATCCGCGGTGGCCGCGGCAGCGAGGCCAACGACAGCGGCTGGCTCGACAACGATGGGGACGGCGTTTACCGGGCGAATGGGGCGTCGTAGAGAGAGGGGAAGGAACGGGAGGCTCACCAGGAGCCTGTAGAGGAGCAACGTGGGCTCGAGGGAGGCTCGAGGTGGCCGAATTTCGACGGCGAGGGTGGCGGTGCCGAAGGTGGAAGACGACGAGGATCCGGGGCAGCAACGCCTCCCAGCTCGCGCTGCTGGCCGTAGTCGACGTAGGAGATGCCGATGGTGCTCCTCGACGTCTTCGCTTGGCTCGGGGAGGTCGTCGGCCATGGTCACGGCGAGGCGGCAGCGGCGGCCGCGTCGGGTGGGCGCAGGGGAGAAAGGGATCTGGGGAGAGGGAGAGTGGAGGACGGAATGGGGAGCGAGGGGGCAAGTGGGGGAGAGGACCGAGGCGCCGCAGGGGGCGGCATCCTTATCGCCTCCGCGGTGACGCCGGCGAGCTGGTCTGGCGGGGACTGCTCGGTCGCAGGCGTCCGGTCGCATGAGCAGTGGGGAAGAAAAGTGACCGAGGGAGTGCGGGGTTGGGCCGACCTGGCTGGCCCGAGGCTCAGCTGGGCCGGTGGGTCTAGGCCCAGGGGGCTTCCCCTTTTCTTTTGTAATATTTTTTTATAAAAAAGCTAGCCCCTGTTTTATTATTTTTAGAGCATTTAAACACATTATAAAAATATGATGTCAACATGACAAATATCTAGGGATTATTTTCCATAGGATGAACTATTTTATTTGCATGAAGGAAGAAGCAAATATTTGACATGCAATTTGAATTTGAATTTGAAGCAGATTTTGGACAAGTGGCATTTTGGCATGATGATCATGATGACATGACCTTCATTAGGGGAGATTATGTAGTGTGATGCCGGGGATGTTACAGCTGCCATGCTAGGGTTTGCTCCCGCGACTCCACTCGACCAGGCCGCTCTTGGTAAATGCCGAATCGAGTATCACATGGTGCTCATCGACATTGACGATGCTAAGGCCAGATCAGGTCGACTGCCGAAGAGGGAGACAGAGATGGGAAAAGGGACCTTGCTGCCGCATGCTTTGCCCCTCCTCCTCAGACAGTGCCCGACCGACGCTCACGTTGTTTGGCCACCTGGGAGGGGCATGCCGTCGCCGATACTGATCTTTGTCGCGGCCGCAATCACGGCGGTATGAGATGACGAACAAAGCTGGTGCGAGGACGGCCCCACTCCCCGCTTTGTCTTCACAACTCCAGGGGCACCACTAACGCCAAATTGTTTGGCTGGGTTGCAATGGAGACGACGCGCTGCTCACGCTTTCGGGTTCGTGCAAGTGATTCCCCTACCTAGCTTGTTGTAAGGGCATTTCCTACCTTAGGGTTTTGGTGATGATGACAACACGCGTGTGGACTAATCGTGCATCCCAGTTTTCTCAGGTACACAGTGTGTGGCGCAAGACATTTAGGCCTTCCCTCTATGCGGAAAAGATCGAAGACGGAGTTTCCGACATTTTATTCCTTTGGTTGTAGGATATCCGTACTTTTTAGAGGGAATCCTCATTGGAAGGTATTGGGTGAATCACTACACGTACACGTTCTTTGCACCCACCATATACCCTCCGTTCGAGGAGAGAGAGGTTTCCAAAGTCCTCTGTGACTGTGCAGTTTTGCTCATGGCGGTAGCACCGCTCTCTTGAGCGGTTGTACCGCTGGCATGCGGTTCCGGTCAAACCACCGCTCCAAGTACCGCTCAGGGGTGACACCCTTTTGTACTGGGTACGGTGGTAGACCGGTGATGGAACGGAAGTTCCGATTTTGTCTTGACAAACCGGTACTATCGGTGTTCACGGCGGTAGTACCGCCTGGAACTCCACCGCCTAGGAATTGCTGGTCCAGCCGTAGCTCCGGCCCAACCACCGCTCCAACTACCGGTTCAGGATGACAAACTTTTGTCGTGAAGCGGTAGCCGAGCGGTGGTGGAACAGTAGTTCCAGTTTATTCCGATATACCGGTACTATCGGTGGCTCCACCGGAAGTACCGCTCCTGTGGGTTTCTGCGCATAACGGTTGGATCTGAGGGGACCCTATTTAAGGAGGTGCTTCTCCCACCTCCCACCTATCTCTTGCCTCTCTCTCTCTCCTCCATTAATGCCCTTGAAGCTTTCTTGCCCGATCTCTCTCTAGCCACTCAAACTTGTTGATTTGCTACAAACTGAAGGAGGAGACCTAGATCTACACTCTCACCAAAGGAAACTTGATTCCCCCATACTTTCTTGTGTGGATTTTGTTACTCTTAGGTGCTTGGGCGCCCTAGTCGTAAGAGGTCACTTCAGAGCCACATTCCATTGTGGTGAAGCTCCGGGGTTTCGTTGGGAGCCTCCAATTAAGTTGTGGAGAGAGCCCCAACCTTGTTTGTAAAGGTCCGGTTGCCGCCTTCAAGGGCACCAATAGTGGAATCATGACATCTCGCATTGTGTGAGGGCGTGAGGAGAATACGGTGGCCTTAGTGGCTTCTTGGGGAGCATTGTGCCTCCACACCGCTCCAACGGAGACGTACTTCCCCTCAAAGGGAAGGAACTTCGGTAACACATCCTCGTCTCCATCGGTTCTAGTTTTGGTTATCTCTCACATTTACTTGTGCAAGCTATATTGTGTTATATCCTTTGCTTTCTTGTGTGCTTATTGTTGTTGCATCATATAGGTTGCTCACCTAGTTGCATATTTATACAACCAACTTTGATGCAAAGTTTAATTTGGCAAAGAAAAGCTAAAAATTGTTAGTTGACTATTCACCCCCCTCTAGTCAGCTATATCGATCCTTTCAATTAGTATCAGAGACTCGTCTCTTTATTAAGCACTTTGTCATTCGAAGAGTATGGTTGACAACGTAGACGGTGGGGAGGAGCACTCCGATGTGAATCCGGTCTCGTCTACGGCCGATGGGGGAACCGCGGTCTCTTGTGAGGAATTCATTGTTGCTTTGAACATATTGAAAACCTCCATGACAACCGAGGTTGAAAGCATGTTTAACAAGTTCTTAGAAGGGCTTAAATTATCCACCACACCAATGAAAGTGGGTGATCCCGCTGATACGTCTCCAACGTATCTATAATTTATGAAGCATTCATGCTATTTTATTATCTGTTTTGAATGATTACGAGCTTTATTATACACTTTTATATTACTTTTGGGACTAACCTATTATCCGGAGGCCCAGCCCATATTGTTGTTTTATTGCCTGTTTCAGTATTTCGAAGAAAAGGAATATCAAACGGAATGAAACCTTCGGGAGCGTGATTTTTGGAAAGGATATGATCTGGGAGACTTGGATTTCAAGCCAGGGAAGGTTCGGGGAAGACAGGAGATAGGAGGGCGCGTCCACCCCCTGGGCACGCCCCCTGTCTCCTGGGCCCCTCGAGGCTCCCCCGACCGACTTCTTTCGCCTATATAAGTTCACGTACCCTAAAAACATCAAAGACGAAGATAGATCGGGAGTTCCGCTGCCGCAAGCCTCTATAGCCACCAAAAACCTCTCGCGAGCCCATTCCGGCACCCTGCCAGAGAGGGGATCCCTCACCGGTGGCCATCTTCATCATCTCGGAGCTCTCCATGATGAGGAGGGAGTAGTTCACCTTCGGGGCTGAGGGTATGTACCAGTAGCTATGTGTTTGATCTCTCTCTGTCTCGTGTTCTCTCTATGGCACGATCTTGATGTATCGCGAGCTTTGTTATTATAGTTGGATCTTATGATGTTTCTCCCTCTCTACTCTCTTGTAATGGATTGAGTTTTCCCTTTGAAGTTATCTTATCGGATTGAGTCTTTAAGGATTTGAGAACACTTGATGTATGTCTTGCCGTGCTTATCTGTGGTGACAATGGGATATCACGTGATCCACTTGATGTATGTTTTGGTGATCAACTTGCGGGTTCCGCCCATGAACCTATGCATAGGGGTTGGCACACGTTTTCGTCTTGACTCTCTGGTAGAAACTTTGGGGCACTCTTTGAAGTACTTTTGTGTTGGTTGAATAGATGAATCTGAGATTGTGTGATGCATATCGTATAATCATGCCCACAGATACTTGAGGTGACAATGGAGTATCTAGGTGACATTAGGGTTTTGGTTGATTTGTGTCTTAAGGTGTTATTCTAGTACGACCTATTGAATAGATTGATCCAAAAGAATAACTTTGAGGTGGTTTCGTACCCTACCATAAACTCTTCATTTGTTCTCCGCTATTAGTGGCTTTGGAGTGACTCTTTGTTGCATGTTGAGGGATTGTTATATGATCTATCTATGTTATTATTGTTGAGAGAACTTGCACTAGTGAAAGTATGAACCCTATGCCTTGTTTCCTACCATTGCAATACCGTTTACGCTCACTTTTATCATTAGTTACCTTGCTGTTTTTAGAATTTTAGATTACGAATACCCATATCTACTATCCATATTGCACTTGTATCACCATCTCTTCACCGAACTAGTGCACCTATACAATTTACCATTGTATTGGGTGTGTTGGGGACACAAGAGACTCTTTGTTATTTGGTTGCAGGGTTGTTTGAGAGAGACCATCTTCATCCTACGCCTCCCACGGATTGATAAACCTTAGGTCATCCACTTGAGGGAAATTTGCTACTGTCCTACAAACCTGTGCACTTGCAGGCCCAACAACGTCTACAAGAAGAAGGTTGTGTAGTAGACATCACCCGCTAACAAGGTGACGGATGCTAACTCCAACAAGGGGGAAGCTACTAGTGAAAAAGCTCCTTTATCTAGTGGTAAAAATGGTAGTGGCATCTTTGCCCATGTTGAACCTCCACTTTCTTATGGAGGACCGGTTCCCTCCACTCATTTGAATCATGTTGGTCCTCCTCCTAAAATTGTGAAAAATGAGGATTTTGACTCTTGGGTCTATCGCTTTAAACGTCATTTAAATCATGTTAATACTAATCTTTGGAGAATCATTGAGCAAGGTTTCTATCCGCATGACCCAAGAAACTTCACTCCTAGAGAAGCCGCGGACCATCAATTCAACGAGAATGCTCTCTTCATCATTCAAGATGCAGTTCCATCTGATGATATTGCACATCTCCGACCATTCACTGTGGCCAAGGAAGCATGGCACCATGTTGTTTCCATTTACAAGGGAAGCACAAGCATTCAAGGCTCCAACTATGAAGTGGTACAAGATGAAGCCGATGAGTTTGCAATGAATGAAGATGAAGAACCTCATGAGCTCTACCGGAGATTAACCACTCTTGCGGTCTCACTCCGAGATCATGGGGGCAAGGATACGGATTACAATTGGATCAAGCGCTAGTTCCTCAAGGCCATGATGCCTTACCACAAGGCCATGTCCTCCATCATTTGTCAAAGGCCGGACTTCCACACCTTGACCTCAAGTGAAGTGTTGGATGAGTTTGTGGCGATGAGGATCTTGGACAAGACCGCCGACAATGCGATGTTGCATTCTCAAAGAGCAAAGAAAGCCCAACCTTGCCTTGAAGGCCAAGGCTAGTGTGGAAGAGGAGGATGAAGAAGAAGATGAGGAGAGCAACCCCAAAGACACGAAATATGATTATCATGAGCACATGGCTCTCGCGTTAAGGAAATTTTGGAGCAAGGAGAACTCAAGGCCCAATTTCAACAAGAACAACTCAAGTGGCTTCAAGGGCAAGCAACGTGTGAGAACATGTTACAATTGTGGCAATGTGAGCCACTTTGTTGCGGAGTGCCCTTACGAGAAGCGGGAAGACAATGGTGGCAAGCTCATTCAAAAAGACAAAGCCAAGTTCTTTCCTAACAAGAACAACTTCACCAAGAAGACTCCAACCAAAGGGTTGGTGGCACAAGAAGAGTACAATGATGATGATGAAGATGGTGAAGCCATGGCCATGGCCTCCGTTGCCATTGCCACAACCCCACGGGTGTCTCTCTTCGATCCACCCAATGAGAACATCACCGCCAAGTGCCTCATGGCCAAAGCCACCAACAAGGTAACCCCCAACATCAAAACTACCATCATTACTAATCATTCCTTGATGGATTGCATTGATGAAAATGAGGGGTCTAATGAGGAAGTGAATGAATTTGAGTCTTTTATGAGTAAGCTCAAGGGAAAATCCAAGAAGCACTTCGTTGCTCTCTTGGAACAACTTGGTGAAGCCAATGACATGATCGAGGCTCATGAAGTAACCATCTCTAAGATTGAAGGTCATAGTCGTGACTATGCCGATGAGATATCGGATCTCTCTAATGCACTTGAGGAAGAACGTGTTCATCGTTTGGCTCTTGTTGTATCTCGTGTGCTCGATTCCGAGAAGGCTAAACTTGGGGTTGACCATGCTAGACTCAAGGAGGAGTTTGATATACTTGACAAAGCTCACAAGGCCTTGAAGGGTGCTCATGCTAGACTCAAGGAGTCTCATGATCAACTCCAAGTGAAGCTAACCAAGGAAAAAGCCACTTTTCCTCATATGGTCTTAATTGATAATGCAATGCTACTAACCTGTGTTGTGAGCATGTGAATCTTGTGGAGGAAAATGCCAAGTTGAAGGAGCAACTTGAGAAAGGCCTTGTGTCTTGCATACAGGGTGAGAAGAATCTCAACGATCTTTTGAGCAATCAAAAGGAAGTTGTGGCCAAGGAGGGAGTTGGGTTCGCACCCAAGTCCAAGAACAAGAAGAAGAATGACAAGGCCAAGCAAAGTTTTGTGAAGGAGGGAGAGGGTTCTTCTAAGGAGAATAAGAACAATGTGAAGGGTGGTGATGTCAAGAAGGGCAATGCCACCCCTTCCAACAAAGCCGGCGACTTTAACCCTTCTTATGTGTTGTGCCGTGCTAGTGATGGGTATGTTTATGCTAAATTTGTTGGTTCTCCTTATGAGTACATTGAATGGTCTATTTGGGTTCTTAAGACCCTTGTTACTAACATCAAAGGACCCATTACAAAATGGGTACCTAAAACCAAGCATTAATCTCTTGTAGGTGTTTGCTTCCGGTGGGGGATCATGGTTGCTCGATAGTGGAGCCACAAATCATATGACCAGAAGCAAGGACTTGGTGGTGGACGTGCACAAGATTCCATCTATGCACACCAATGTCGAGTGGGGTGATGCCTCGTCTTCCAAGGTATTGGGTCTTGGCAAGGTTGTCATTTCTCATGATCTCACGATTGAGAAAGTCATGCTTGTTGAGTCCCTTGCATACAATTTACTTTCCGTTCGTCAACTTGCACTCATGGGCTTTGCCACATTCTTTGATATTGATATTGTGGCCCTCTTGTGGAGCAAGACTCTTAAAGTATCCTTTGTTGGGCATGTCGAGAACGGTCTTTATGTGATTAACTTTTTGGAGCGACCCACTAAGACCTCGACATGCCTAATGGCTAAAGTTGATGTGGGGTGGCTTTGGCATCGCCATTTAGCCCATGTCAATATGAGATATTTGCAAAGTCTTCTCATGGGGGACCATGTCCGTGGACTAACAAACGTTAGCTTTGCCAAAGATCGTGCTTGTATCAAAGGAAAGTTACATGAGAAGGCTCACCCTCTGTGACGCCCGGGTAATTAAGCTACAGTGAACCTCTGCTAATGATGCCACGTCACCTTGATTACTGTTACTAATCTCGCGTTAGTTCGAAACCGGTTCAAATTTCAAATTTAAAATCGAGTCAAACAATTAAAGTTTTCAAAAGTCAAAACTAAAATGTTCTTAATTTGACAAATAAATCATGGATATTATTGGTGGAGTAACAACATCTTTATAAAATAATTAAATACCCTAAAGTGATTAAAACAACATCAAAACAACTAGTTATACTCATAATATATTTTACCAAATACTAAACTATTTTTATTGTGAGGTAAAACTTCTTAGAACAGTGGATTATTTTGACACACTATTTTTGGAGCTATTGTCATCTTTTACTAAACTAAAAATAAAGTTCAACTAAAATCAAACAAAAAAAATAATAAAAAATAACAAAAGAAAATAAACGCCCCCCCCCTCGCTGGGCCTGAGCCCAGCTGGCCGTTGGGCTAGCCAGGCCGGCC
>NC_057813.1:408331192-408339010 GCF_018294505.1 Triticum aestivum | reverse complement strand
CCGGACTACCTTCCTCGCCGGACCGCGCCTCCCCGCATCCTCGACGCTGCGTCGCCGGACCGCCCGCCTTCATCCTCCTCCACAACCGGCCTCCTCACGCCTCACCGCCCCTCTTCTCTTCAACGCTGGTGAGGCCACCGGCCGCCTGCTCCCCCTGCACTCTGTCGTCGATTCGACTGCCATGTCGACCGCATTCGCCCCCTGGCCACTCGCCGCCGCTGTGCGTGCGCACATCCGCGCTCGGCTGCGCCCTGGCTCGCCGGTGCGTGCCCACGCCCCACCGCACGCCCCGGCTCTCCTCCACCCCGCCCCAGGTGCCGCTCGCCGGCCCTGGCCGAGGCCCCCCTGCTCACGGGCGTGCCCAGCCGAGGCCACGGCCTCGCCCTCGATGGGCGCCCGCACCCAGTGCCCAGCGGCCGCTTACCCGTGCGCCCGTTAGGCCCCCTGGGGCCTATGACATATGGGCCCCGCCCATAGAACGTGTTTAAAAGAAATAGAATTAAAAGAATTGAAATAATAATAATAATAAAAGTAAATTTAATTAGTTAATTAATTAATTAACTAAGTTAATTAAGTTAATTAGTCCTAATTAATTAATCTAATTAACCTGTTAGTTTAAATAAACTGTAATTAGTTTAACCTAAACACTAGTTAACCTAATCACTTTAATTAAATCAACTAATCCTATTTAGTTAACTAAGTCAATGACCAGTGGGACCCACACGTCAGCGACCCAGTCAACACCTCTGTTGACTGCTGAAGTCATGCTGATGTCATGATGATGTCAGCATGCACTGTTCTGGTTAATGTTGAATTAAATTAATTAATTAAATTCTAAAAATGATTTAAAACTTTAGAAAATCATATAAAATAAACCGTAGCTTGGATGGAAAAACTTTGTACATGAAAGTTGCTCAGAACAACAAGACGATTCCGGATACGCAGTCTGTTCGTCCGCCACACACCCCTAACCTATCGAACTCGCAACTTTCCCCCTCCGGCTCCGCTGCCCGAAAACACGAAACCCCGGGGATATTTTCCCGGATGTTTCCCCCCTTAACCGGCATCACCTCATACCACATTAGGGCACGCCTAGCATCGTTACTTGTCATGTCATGCATCGATATGCATTTGTTTGTATTGTATTCATTGTTTCTTCCCCCTCTTCTCTCCGGTAGACTACGAGGCCGATGCTGCTGCTGCCCAGTTCGACTACGGAGTTGATGACCCCTCTCTCTTGCCAGAGCAACCAGGCAAGCCCCCCCCCTTGATCACCAGATATCGCCTATTCTCCTCTATACTGCTTGCATTAGAGTAGTGTAGCATGTTACTGCTTTCCGTTAATCCTATTCTGATGCATAGCCTGTCATTGCTGCTACAGTCATTGATACCTTACCCGCAATCCTAAATGCTTAGTATAGGATGCTAGTGTTCCATCAGTGGCCCTACACTCTTGTCCGTCTGCCATGCTATACTACTGGGCTGTGATCACTTCGGGAGGTGATCACGGGCATATACTATATACTATACACTGTTACATTACCTGTGATACTGTTCGGAGTTGGGGGCTGAAGGGGCAGGTGGCTCCATCCCGGTAGAGGTGGGCCTGGGTTCCCGACGGCCCCCGACTGTTACTTTGTGGCGGAGCGGCAGGGCAGGTTGAGACCACCTAGGAGACAGGTGGGCCTGGCCCTGTTCGGCGTTCGCGGGTACTTAACACGCTTAACGAGATCTTGGTATTTGATCTGAGTCGGCTACGAGCCTATACGCACTAACCATCTACGTGGGAGTAGTTATGGGTATCCCGACGTCGTGGTATCAGCCGAAGCACTTCAGACGTCAGCGACGGAGCGGCGCGCGCCGAATTGGACTGGAACGCCACTAGGCTAGGTCTGTTTTCGGCCGCGTACGCAACGTGCAGGTGTGCTATGGGCGATGGGCCCAGACCCCTGTGCGCTTAGGTTTAGACCGGCGTGCTGGCCTCTCTGTTTTGCCTAGGTGGGGCTGCGACGTGTTGATCTTCCGAGGCCGGGCATGACCCAGGAAAGTGTGTCCGGCCAAATGGGATCAAGCGTGTTGGGTTATGTGGTGCACCCCTGCAGGGAAGTTAATCTATTCGAATAGCCGTGATCTTCGGTAACAGGACGACTTGGAGTTGTACCTTGACCTTATGACAACTAGAACCGGATACTTAATAAAACACACCCTTCCAAGTTCCACAGACAACCCGGTGATCGCTTTTCCGCAGGGCGACGAGGAGAGGATTGCCGGGTAGGATTATGCTATGCGATGCTACTTGGAGATGCTGCTTGGAGATGCTACTTGAAGATGCTACATGGAGGACTTCAATCTACTCTCTCCTACTTGCTGCACGATGGAGGCTGCCAGAAGCGTAGTCTTCGACAGGATTAGCTATCCCCCTCTTATTCTGGCATTCTGCAGTTCAGTCCACTGATATGGCCTCCTTACACATATACCCATGCATATGTAGTGTAGTTCCTTGCTTGCGAGTACTTTGGATGAGTACTCACGGTTGCTTTCTCCCCCCTTTTTCCCCTTTTCCTTTCTTTCTGGTTGTCGCAACCAGATGCTGGAGTCCAGGAGCCAGGAGCCAGTGTCGACGACGACTACTACATTGGAGGTGCCTACTACTACGTGCAGGCTGACGACGACGACCAGGAGTAGTTAGGAGGATCCCAGGCAGGAGGCCTGCGCCTCTTTCGATCTGTATCCCAGTTTGTGCTAGCCTTCTTAAGGACAGCTTGTTTAACTTATGTCTGTACTCAGATATTGTTGCTTCCGCTGACTCGTCTATGATCGAGCACTTGTATTCGAGCCCTCGAGGCCCCTGGCTTGTATTATGATGCTTGTATGACTTATTTTATTTGTAGAGTTGTGTTGTGATATCTTCCCGTGAGTCCCTGATCTTGATCGTACACATTTGCGTGCATGATTAGTGTACGATTGAATCGGGGGCGTCACAAGTTGGTATCAGAGCCGACTGCCTGTAGGAATCCCCCTTTCCAACTCCTTGGCCGAAGTCGAGTCTAGTCGTTGAAAAACTTTTACTAACATGGCTGTGTGGCCCATGGGCCCACGTCACCATCGGGTGGTAGTAGGATCTTTTATTCCTTGACCTATACTCTGGGACTCTGACATCTCTTCTATTCGGGTTAAATGAATTTTACTAAATCTAACATTAGGATCTCGTTATCATTTTCCCCCGGAGAGCCCCTTATTATTGATGATCGTCTGCTGCACCAGAAGATTCCGAAGATACTCTACGATGTGCTCTCGAGACTATGTGCCATCACTTTTGCAATTCACTTCCATCGATAAATCCCTCTGGATAACTACTTACACCTATCGTTCATATTGTCATCCCCAGTTCCTCTTGTTATTACAAGATGTCCTAAAATACTCTTCGATATTCCGAGAATTCTTTACGCCTACTGCCTAGCAGTTCTTTGCCACATGAATACCCCTTCAAATAAATCGCCGCACTTGTCAAGTATCCGCTCATCCCCAGTTGTTCATGAGTTTCACAAAAGTCTTCAAAATACTATTCGATCTTCCGAAAATCCTCTGGAGCCTTTGGCTCTTGAAATTCTTGTTTGCTCGCATTATGGTTAATCCCATAAGTCTCGTAGTCTTAATTACATTCCTTGTCATTATCATCTTGAGTCTGTTGACTCAATATGTTTGCGAATGCACGCAATCATCATTGATCCTTATAAATTACTTCTCTGGCTAAGCTGCCATTCTTTTAACTGGAATTGGTTCTCGACCAATCCAATTGTCATTGATTGTACCCTAAGGCTATTCAACTTATCCATCCCTACTCAGAGCATTGCTTCTGATCCCTTGATTTGGAAATCATAATTCCTTTGCATTTGACAATTGAGTTAGTCAGTTGTTTCTATAATCTGATCTCCTTGCAATCTTCTTCCTCTAGTTGAGTACCGATGCTCACGTCAGATCCCTTGTGGACCACCAGATCCTTTGTTGGATTTTATCTGACAACGCCCTTCATATTCAATAACCTTGTGAGCCTTTCCTCTGATACATAATGCCTTTGGTAAATTGTATCCTCTGCTTTCTCAACCATGCTCTGCCTTTGAGCTTGAGTTAATTACTTCTGAAGATTTGGTATATGATTCTAAGATGCCCCAATGGGTTGAACCTATGCCTTCTTTAATAGGTGTGAACTCGAAAGTTTTCACGAGTCGTACTCTTCTGGTATTTTGCCAGATAAAATTTCAAAACTACAATTTCATTGAGCGCGAGAAGTGAATGAAAGGTTGTGCATTGGAGAAGTGGGAGTCGACCTTGAACTTGCGTTCATGCCCATGGACACGATGTACATCTTCTCATCGAAGCTTCTTTTAAAATCAATTATTCCCTTGGTATAAGTTCATCTTATATCTGAGATCTGGCCTTTTTGCAATCGTGGTTCTGACCATGTTCTCCTTTAAATATCATGTCCTGTGCAAGTTTAAGCACTTGTCTTCTATAGAGCAATACCCCAGTTCAACTTCTAGTTTGATCTGTCGTCGAGTATTACCACCTGGTATCTCGAGATTATTTTGGAACTGCATAATTTCTTATGAGTTCTTCATCAAGTACTACATACTCACCGATTACAATTTTTCATGGGCTCGGAGTTATTGAACACTCAAAGACACCGATAACTGAACCGAGTCCGCTCTACGGTTCAACAACTCTTCAGTAAGCTTCTATAAGTACGAGTTTGTACCCGATCACGCCATTCCTAGCCTGTTTGGCTATATCATTGTCGTGACGATTCTAACGGTGCTACCTGGTCCTTATTCTCGGAGCACAATTTTCGACGATGAACTAACCTTACGTCGGTCCTCATCGTCATATCATTTCGCCTTGAACAACAAGCTTGAGTTCGAGTTTGTGTCGTAACTGTGGTTCCAATAACCTCTTGCTTCATCATTCCTTTGACTTGATGTCGTCGCTGATTGACTACATCTGCATGAAATCTCTCGACAATTGTGTCGTGATCATCATCAACCTTATGAGCTCTTCCAGGAATTCAATTGAATTCATGATGGGTAATACCATCCTTGCCCCTCGATGATTCCTGTTCTCATCGACCACTTTATTGCCTTCCGTTCAACACAACTTGTTCGCGTTTTGTGTAAACCTTGAGGTCACTGCTACCCAGCAGTTGATCTTCCTTACCTCGGAAGTATTACCATCACTTTTTGTCAAGAATGTGGTGAGAATTTCACCACCTCTTAATAATTCTTGATATCTTAATACTTCTTGCCATCTTCGTTCATTCCTTGGTCCCCGTATTGTTTTCAACCGGAATACCGACAATGGAGCTATGACGTGTGAATTCAAAACTTCTAGCAACCCTATTACTTTGAAGTGAATGGGCGATAGTTCATTCTAAGTCCTTCGCTAATTGAATCACCATTCTAACATTGGTCGTGCAACCCAACCCGTACTTCGGGCGCACCCTTCAACCAGTGTTTAATTGTGTATGTTTTCCTCGAGCATACTTCCTTATATCATTTGATCTAACAAATGTTATCCCATTGTTCACTTAATGGTGGAAATCCATCTTTTGGAAATCTCGGTGAATTGCCGTTGAGTTCACCAGACACCTCCTTGTCCTCTCCTTGGTTTAATGGTGAACTATTGCTTCGGAAACCCGCTCCCATAGTTCATTTCCCGAGAAGCTTGCAATGCCATTTCAACGATTTGTGTTGCGCCTTTTCTTCTCGGACATCCTGAGTCTCAGGTATCCTGACACCAATCGGATCCGAATCCCGGTCAGCTAAGATGGTTGGGACAACTTTCAGAGAGTTATGATGTTGATCCTTGATGACCCGGTAGCATGATGTCATACCTAGCACCCCCCCCCCCCGGCTGGAGGACCTATCATTATAGATTCCTTTTCAGCAGGGTTATCCATTCATCCATGGGGGAATTGTAATACTGATTCTACAAGTTATTCCAGATGGATCCTTCGTGATTCCAAAGTCTGATCTTCACCTGAAGGCCATGTCAATGCTATCTCGAAGCATGTCTGCGATACTCTGATTTTCAACAAGAACATCCGAAGCCCAATGCTAAATGTTTCTTGCTCAATTATCCGAACACCGTTGTATGGGTAATGTCATGAAATTTCTCTCCCCTTACCTAAAGGGTTTTCTACATTATATCCTGTCATGGATATCATGCTCTGCTTATCCTTGGGAAGGATATACCCCCGAAATATGTGTTTAAACACATTTTTCCTTTCCATTGTACTGTTTAACCTAATGATCACATTTTCCTTTCCATGGGTCTGTTTGACCCTTCTTGTGACCTATATAATCTAAGCAGTGATAATCCCCTGCTTAGGTAAGCACCTCGTTGTACCACTCTGTAAGTAAGACCCTATTACTATTGTTGATGACATTCCGGTAACCACCGATGGACGAGAACCTTGCCTATTGGTCCGCCTCGTTCAACGAGCAGGAAAATGGTTCTCTTCGTCCCTCGCCCTTGGTACCTATGTTGTTGCCGACATGACCCTCAGACTCTCCTCTGACATGCCTAGCTTACATGATCGTGCAAGATGTCATCAACCTTTCTACTTTTAACCACATGGTGGGCCCATAACCCACAGTTCCACAGGATCGGAACCAGACTCTCCTGTACACCCCCTGTTCCCAAAGTTATTCCTCCCGCGTGGACTCGTATGTAATTCACGGGCCACCGTCATAGTGATCTATTCTGGTATCAGACGCGATACTTACTCTCGCTACTCTGAACCCCTTTCTCACCCGCTTGGAGCCTATTATGGTACCTTCGTACCTTACTCTCGAGGTATTTCATATGTTCAACTCGAGAGATAATCTTATACTAATTCATGGGTTAGCCCCAGATTGTTTCCCTTAAAAGCTTTATGTCGTAGTGAGCTGCCCCTTATCTTTCGAAAGTACGATGGAGTTCCCGAAGAAATGATGACTAGTTTATCATGATGCATCGGAATAAAGGATTGAAGACATCAACGAAAGGGATTAACTTCTTCGAGAAGATCCGTTAGATTATCGTAACCATACCTTTCCCCCTTGCTCCCCTCTTAAATCTCGGGACGAGATTTCTTGTAGTGGAGGAGAATTGTGACACCCGGGTAATTAAGCTACAGTGAACCTCTGCTAATGATGCCACGTCACCTTGATTACTGTTACTAATCTCGCGTTAGTTCGAAACCGGTTCAAATTTCAAATTTAAAATCAAGTCAAACAATTAAAGTTTTCAAAAGTCAAAACTAAAATGTTCTTAATTTGACAAATAAATCATGGATATTATTGGTGGAGTAACAACATCTTTATAAAATAATTAAATACCCTAAAGTGATTAAAACAACATCAAAACAACTAGTTATACTCATAATATATTTTACCAAATACTAAACTATTTTTATTGTGAGGTAAAACTTCTTAGAACAGTGGATTATTTTGACACACTATTTTTGGAGCTATTGTCATCTTTTACTAAACTAAAAATAAAGTTCAACTAAAATCAAACAAAAAATAATAATAATAAATAACAAAAGAAAATAAACGCCCCCCCCTCGCTGGGCCTCAGCCCAGCTGGCCGTTGGGCTAGCCAGGCCGGCCCAGCCGGCGCCCCACTCCCCTCCTCCATATCCCCACTCTGGGGAAACCCTAACCCGTAACCCCCACTCGCCCCCCACTACTCTCTCCTTCCCCCCCCGACCCGATCTGGATCGGGGCATCCCTCGCACCCGATCTCGCTCGTCGTCGTCCTCCACTGCCCCCAACCACT
>NC_057813.1:408330787-408331134 GCF_018294505.1 Triticum aestivum | reverse complement strand
CGTCGTCGTCCTCCACCGCCCCCAACCACTCCGCCTCCTCCACTCCACTCCCTGACAGGCCGCTGCGCACGAACCGCGTCGCCCCGTCGCGGGCACCGCTGGCCGCATGCGTCCTGCCGCCTCTACCAGCCGCCCCGTCACCCTCGACTCCTCGTCACCGGAGCCACCTCGCCACCTCGCCGGACTACCTTCCTCGCCGGACCGCGCCTCCCCGCATCCTCGACGCTGCGTCGCCGGACCGCCCGCCTTCATCCTCCTCCACAACCGGCCTCCTCACGCCTCACCGCCCCTCTTCTCTTCAACGCTGGTGAGGCCACCGGCCGCCTGCTCCCCCTGCACTCTGTCGT
>NC_057813.1:408285371-408330659 GCF_018294505.1 Triticum aestivum | reverse complement strand
GATTCGACTGCCATGTCGACCGCATTCGCCCCCTGGCCACTCGCCGCCGCTGTGCGTGCGCACATCCGCGCTCGGCTGCGCCCTGGCTCGCCGGTGCGTGCCCACGCCCCACCGCACGCCCCGGCTCTCCTCCACCCCGCCCCAGGTGCCGCTCGCCGGCCCTGGCCGAGGCCCCCCTGCTCACGGGCGTGCCCAGCCGAGGCCATGGCCTCGCCCTCGATGGGCGCCCGCACCCAGTGCCCAGCGGCCGCTTACCCGTGCGCCCGTTAGGCCCCCTGGGGCCTATGACATATGGGCCCCGCCCATAGAACGTGTTTAAAAGAAATAGAATTAAAAGAATTGAAATAATAATAATAATAAAAGTAAATTTAATTAGTTAATTAATTAATTAACTAAGTTAATTAAGTTAATTAGTCCTAATTAATTAATCTAATTAACATGTTAGTTTAAATAAACTGTAATTAGTTTAACCTAAACACTAGTTAACCTAATCACTTTAATTAAATCAACTAATCCTATTTAGTTAACTAAGTCAATGACTAGTGGGACCCACACGTCAGCGACCCAGTCAACACCTCTGTTGACTGCTGAAGTCATGCTGATGTCATGATGATGTCAGCATGCACTGTTCTGGTTAATGTTGAATTAAATTAATTAATTAAATTCTAAAAATGATTTAAAACTTTAGAAAATCATATAAAATAAACCGTAGCTCGGATGGAAAAACTTTGTACATGAAAGTTGCTCAGAACAACAAGACGATTCCGGATACGCAGTCTGTTCGTCCGCCACACACCCCTAACCTATCGAACTCGCAACTTTCCCCCTCCGGCTCCGCTGCCCGAAAACACGAAACCCCGGGGATATTTTCCCGGATGTTTCCCCCCTTAACCGGCATCACCTCATACCACATTAGGGCACGCCTAGCATCGTTACTTGTCATGTCATGCATCGATATGCATTTGTTTGTTTTGTATTCATTGTTTCTTCCCCCTCTTCTCTCCGGTAGACTACGAGGCCGATGCTGCTGCTGCCTAGTTCGATTACGGAGTTGATGACCCCTCTCTCTTGCCAGAGCAACCAGGCAAGCCCCCCCCCTTGATCACCAGATATCGCCTATTCTCCTCTATACTGCTTGCATTAGAGTAGTGTAGCATGTTACTGCTTTCCGTTAATCCTATTCTGATGCATAGCCTGTCATTTCTGCTACAGTCATTGATACCTTACCCGCAATCCTAAATGCTTAGTATAGGATGCTAGTGTTCCATCAGTGGCCCTACACTCTTGTCCGTCTGCCATGCTATACTACTGGGCTGTGATCACTTCGGGAGGTGATCACGGGCATATACTATATACTATACACTGTTACATTACCTGTGATACTGTTCGGAGTTGGGGGCTGAAGGGGCAGGTGGCTCCATCCCGGTAGAGGTGGGCCTGGGTTCCCGACGGCCCCCGACTGTTACTTTGTGGCGGAGCGGCAGGGCAGGTTGAGACCACCTAGGAGACAGGTGGGCCTGGCCCTGTTCGGCGTTCGCGGGTACTTAACACGCTTAACGAGATCTTGGTATTTGATCTGAGTCGGCTACGAGCCTATACGCACTAACCATCTACGTGGGAGTAGTTATGGGTATCCCGACGTCGTGGTATCAGCCGAAGCACTTCAGACGTCAGCGACGGAGCGGCGCGCGCCGAATTGGACTGGAACGCCACTAGGCTAGGTCTGCTTTCGGCCGCGTACGCAACGTGCAGGTGTGCTATGGGCGATGGGCCCAGACCCATGTGCGCTTAGGTTTAGACCGGCGTGCTGGCCTCTCTGTTTTGCCTAGGTGGGGCTGCGACGTGTTGATCTTCCGAGGCCGGGCATGACCCAGGAAAGTGTGTCCGGCCAAATGGGATCAAGCGTGTTGGGTTATGTGGTGCACCCCTGCAGGGAAGTTAATCTATTCGAATAGCCGTGATCTTCGGTAATAGGACGACTTGGAGTTGTACCTTGACCTTATGACAACTAGAACCGGATACTTAATAAAACACACCCTTCCAAGTTCCACAGACAACCCGGTGATCGCTTTTCCGCAGGGCGACGAGGAGAGGATTGCCGGGTAGGATTATGCTATGCGATGCTACTTGGAGATGCTGCTTGGAGATGCTACTTGAAGATGCTACATGGAGGACTTCAATCTACTCTCTCCTACTTGCTGCACGACGGAGGCTGCCAGAAGCGTAGTCTTCGACAGGATTAGCTATCCCCCTCTTATTCTGGCATTCTGCAGTTCAGTCCACTGATATGGCCTCCTTACACATATACCCATGCATATGTAGTGTAGTTCCTTGCTTGCGAGTACTTTGGATGAGTACTCACGGTTGCTTTCTCCCCCCTTTTTCCCCTTTTCCTTTCTTTCTGGTTGTCGCAACTAGATGCTGGAGTCCAGGAGCCAGGAGCCAGTGTCGACGACGACTACTACATTGGAGGTGCCTACTACTACGTGCAGGCTGACGACGACGACCAGGAGTAGTTAGGAGGATCCCAGGCAGGAGGCCTGCGCCTCTTTCGATCTGTATCCCAGTTTGTGCTAGCCTTCTTAAGGCCAGCTTGTTTAACTTATGTCTGTACTCAGATATTGTTGCTTCCGCTGACTCGTCTATGATCGAGCACTTGTATTCGAGCCCTCGAGGCCCCTGGCTTGTATTATGATGCTTGTATGACTTATTTTATTTGTAGAGTTGTGTTGTGATATCTTCCCATGAGTCCCTGATCTTGATCGTACACATTTGCGTGCATGATTAGTGTACGATTGAATCGGGGGCGTCACACCCTCCCACGACTATCATCTACTCGAAGAGACCCTTGGAGCCCCTTCACATGGATCTCTTTGGGCCTCCATCCTTTGATAGTCTTGGGGGTAGAAAGTATTGCTTGGTGATTGCCAAAGATTATTCAAGGTACACTTGGGTATATTTCTTCAAGAGGAAGAGTGAAACTCAACAAACTGTCATCGACTTTGCAAATGAAGCTCAACGTCAACACGATGCAAGATCTTGACAATAAGAAGTGACAACGGCACCGAGTTCAAGAACTACACCTTGCATGAGTTTCTTAGTGATGAGGGGATCAAGCATCAATATTCCGCACCATACACCCCTCAACAAAATGGTGTAGCGGAGAGGAAGAACCGGATGTTGATAGATGCGGCAAGGACTATGATGGCGGAGTTCAAGTCTCCTTATGACTTTTGGGCCAAAGCCATCAACACCGCGTGTCATGCATCCAATCGGCTCTATCACCGCAAAGGCTTGAACAAGACTCCAGATGAAATACTCACCGGTAACAAGCCCAACCTCAAGTACTTCCGGGTGTTCGGTTGTAAGTGTTTCATTCTCAAGAAAGGTGTTTGTTTGTCTAAATTTGAGGCTAGAGCTCATGAGGGCATATTTGTTGGTTATGCTACAAACTTTCATGCTTACCATGTCCTCAACAAGTCCACCGGACTCATTCAGGAGACGTGTAACGTGGAGATTGACGAGAATAACGGTTCCCTCGATGGCACGATCTTGATGTATCCCGAGCTTTGCTATTGTAGTTGGATCTTATGATTTTTCTCCCCCTCTACTCTCTTGTGATGAATTGAGTTTCCCCTTTGAAGTTATCTTATCGGATTGAGTCTTTTACGAGAACACTTGATGTATGTCTTGCCGTGATTATCTGTGGTGACAATGGGATATCATGTGCCACTTGATGTATGTTTTGGTGATCAACTTGCGGGTTTCGTGACATTGGGAACCTATGCATAGGGGTTGGCACACGTTCTTGACTCTCTGATAGAAACTTTGGGGCACTCTTTGAAGTACTTCTATGTTGGTTGGATGAATATGAGATTGTGTGATGCATATCGTATAATCACGCCCACGGATAATTGAGGTGACAATGGAGTATCTAGGTGACATTAGGGTTTTGGTTGATTTGTATCTTAAGGTGTTATTCTAGTACGAACTCTTTTATAGATTGATCCCAAAGAATAACTTTGAGGTGGTTTCGTACCCTACCATAATCTCTACGTTTGTTCTCCGCTATTAGTGGCTTTGGAGTGACTCTTTGTTGCATGTTGAGGGCTTGTTATATTATCTATCTATGTTATTATTGTTGAGAGAACTTGCACTAGTGAAAGTATGAACCCTAGGCCTTGTTTCCTATCATTGCAATACTGTTTACGCTCACTTTAATCATTAGTTACCTTGCTGTTTTTATTATTTCAGATTACAAATACCTTTATCTACCTTCCATATTGCACTTGTATCACCATCTCTTCGCCGAACTAGTGCACCTATACAATTTGCCATTGTATTGGGTGTGTTGGGGACACAAGAGACTCTCTGTTATTTGGTTGCAGGGTTGCTTGAGAGAGACCATCTTCATCCTACGCCTCCTACGGATTGATAAACCTTAGGTCATCCACTTGAGGGAAATTTGCTACTGTCCTACAAACCTGTGCACTTGCAGGCCCAACAACGTCTACAAGAAGAAGGTTGTGTAGTAGACATCAAGCTCTTTTCTGGCGCCGTTGCCGGGGGGGCTAGGTAAAGGGCACTCACTCACACCCCGTCAACTAAGCTCTTTTCTGGCGCCGTTGCCGGGGAGGTGAGTGCTTGAAGGTATATCTTTAGATCTTGCAATCAAATCTTTTTGTTTCTTGTTTTAGCACTAGTTAGTCTATAAAATAAAATTACAAAAAAATGGAATTAAGTTTGTCTCATACGCTTCACCTTTTTAATATCTTTTGTGAAAATGATGGGAAGGAAATATGTGCTCAAGTACTAGAAGAAGAATTACATAGAATGCTTGGCATAAAAATATGTGAATGATGAGCATGATTGCAATGCTGTTAGCATGAATTCCTTGAATATCCATGATGCTAATGATATGCAAAGCCACAAGCTTGGGGAAGCTATGTTTGATGATTATGATATTTTTTGTCCCCCAAGCTTTGATGAGCAAATTTACTATGATGAAAGCATGCCTCCTATCTATGATGGTTATTGTGATGACACGTATGCTTTAAAGAATAATGATAACCATGAAACTTGTCATCTTGATCCTAATTTTAAATCATATGATAGTTATTTTGTTGAGTTTGCTGCCACTATTCATGAGAAGAATTTTGCTTATGAGGAGAGTAGTAAATTTTCTATGCTAGTAGATCATGAAAAGAATGCTTTAGGTGCTGGTTATATTGTTGAATTAATTCATGATGCTACTGAAAATTATTATGAGGGAGGATCATATGCTTGTAGGAGTTGCAATAATGTCAAGTTTCCTCTCTATGTGCTTAAAATCTTGAAGTTATGCTTGTTTTACCTTCCTATGCAAGTTGATTATTGTTCCCATAAGTTGTTTGCTCACAAAATACCTATGCATAGGAAGTGGGTTAGACTTAAAAGTGCTAGTCATATGCTTCATGATGCTCCCGTTATGTTTCAATTCTTATCTTTTATGTGAGCATCATTGTCATCATCATGCCTAGCTAGAAAGGCATTAAAGAAAAGCGCTTGTTGGGAGACAACCCAATATTTATCCTTACTATTTTTGTGTGTCCACATGATTATGCTACTGTAGTAATCATGTTTTATAGCTTTTGTTTCAATAAAGTGCCAAGTAAGACCTTTAGGATAGCTTACGGTGATAGTTGTGTTGATCCTGCTGAAAATCAGAAACTTTTTCACCCAGTAGATTAGTTTTGTTAATTCACATAAAGGTGATTCTGATCTGATTCTTTTTTCTCGGGATTGGCACACAAATTGCTTAGGTCTTCCTAATTTGGTAGAAGTTTTGGGGTTCCAGAAGTATACGTTTGATACAGATTACTACAGACTGTTCTGTTTTTGACAGATTCTGTTTTCTATGTGTTGTTTGCTTATTTTGATGAATCTATGAGTAGTATCGGAGGGTATGAACCATAGATAAGTTGGAGTACAGTAGATATTACACCAATATGAATTTAGAATGAGTTCATTGCAGTACCTAAGTGGTGGTTTTATTTTCTTATACTAACGGAGCTTACGAGTTTTCTGTCGAGTTTTGTGTTGTGAAGTTTTCAAGTTTTGGGTAAAGATTCGATGGACTATGGAATAAGGAGTGGCAAGAGCCTAAGCTTGGGGATTCCCTAGGCACCCCAAGTTAATATTAAAGGACAACCAAAAGCCTAAGCTTGGGGATGCCCCAGAAGGCATCCCCTCTTTCGTCTTTGTTCATTGGTAACTTTACTTGGAGCTATATTTTTATTCACCACATGATATGTGTTTTGCTTGGAGAGTCATTTTCTTTTGTTAGTTTTTGCTTGATGTTAGTTATAATAATGTTTTGCATATTTAGTTTCAATAAAGAAGTCATGGATAGCCTTTGCCATGCTTATTTTGCTAGTATACATGTTGCTGTTTGAAAACAGAAAGTTTACCGCTGTTGCAAAAATTCCCTAGAAAAGTCAGAGCATGATATAATATTGAATATTTTTGCATACTAAGCTCTGATAAATTTATTACAGTGGGAATTTTAGTTCATAATTTTTGGGGTTAGGGAAGTATGATGACTCTTGCATTCTTTACAGACTATACTGTTTTGGCAGATTGCTGTTATGGTTGCATTGGTTGCATATGTTTGCTTGTTTAATGATTCTATTTGAAGATAGGAGTATTAAATATGCAGATGTATTTAGTATTCAATGTTGAATAATTATTTAAGTGATTTGTTACAGTAGAAAATGATAAAGTTTTGCATTGGTTTGTACTAACCTATCTCACGAGTTCTTGTTGAGTTTGTTGTGAATGAAGCTTTTGATAAAAAGAGAAACCATGATATGAGAGGAATTAAGGAGACACAAAAGTTCAAGCTTGGGGATGCCCAAGGCACCCCAAGATAATATTTCAAGAAGTCTCAAGCATCTAAGCTTGGGGATGCCCCGGTAGGCATCCCACCTTTCTTCTTCAACAACTATCGGTTAGTATCGGTTGAGCCTAAGTTTTTGCTTCTTCACATGAGTTGTGCTATCCTTGCAATTTAGTTTTCTTTAGATTTGCTTGCTGTTTGTATAAAGTATCAAGATCTGAAATTATTATTTGGTTGAGTCTTCACATAGTTGCATAATTATTCGACTACTCATTGATCTTCACTTATATCTTTCGGAGTAGTTTGTCATTTGCTCTAGTACTTCACTTATATCTTTTAGAGCACGTTGGTGGATTTGTTTTATAGAAACTATTGATCTCTCATGCTTCACTTAGATTATTTTGAGAGTCTTAAATAGCATGGTAATTTGCTTAAAATCCTAATATGCTAAGCATAAAAGATTTGTAAGAATTCTTATGAGTGTGTTGAATACTAAGATAAGTTTGATGCTTGATAATTGTTTTGAGACATGGAGGTGATAATATCAAAGTCGTTCTAGTTGAGTAATTGTGAATTTGAGAAATGCTTGTGTTGAAGTTTGCAAGTCCTGTAGCATGCATGTATGGTTAAAGTTGTATAACAAATTTGAAACATGAAGTGTACCTGGCTTGTGCATCCTTATGAGTGACGGTCGGGGACGAGCGATTGTCTTTTCCTACCAATCTACCCCCCTAGGAGCATGCGCGTAGTACTTGGTTTTTGATGACTTCTAAATTTTTGCAATAAGTATATGAGTTCTTTTGACTAATGTTGAGTCCATGGAGTATACGCACTTTTATCTTTCCGCCTTTGCTAGCCTCTTCGGTACCGTGCATTGCCCTTTCTGACCTTGAGAGTTGGTGCAAACTTCGCTGGTGCATCCAAACCCCGTGATACGATACGCTCTATCACACATAAACCTCCCTATATCTTCCTCAAAACAGCCACCATACCTACCTATCATGGCATTTCCATAGCCATTCCGAGATATATTGCCATGCAACTTCCATCATCTTCATCATGACATACATTACTTTTGTCATATTTCCATTGCATGATCATGTAGTTGACATTGTATTTGTGGCAAAGCCACCATGCATTATTTTTCATATGTGTCACTCTTGATTCATTGCACCATCCCGGTACACCGCCGGAGGCATTCATATAGAGTCATATCTTGTTCTAAGTTTCGAGTTGTAATCCTTATGTTGTAATCAATAGAAGTGTGATGATCATCGTTGTTAGAGCATTGCCCAAAGAAAAAAAAGAAAGGCCAAAAAAAGAGAAAGTCCCAAAAAAAAGAAAAGAGAAAAAAAGGGGCAATGCTACTATCTCTTTTTCCACACTTGTGCTTCAAAGTAGCACCTTGTTCTTCATGTAGTAAGTCTCATATATTGTGCTTCAAAGTAGCACCTTGTTCTTCATGTAGCGAGTCTCATAAGTTGTATTTTTATACTAGTGGGAATTTTTCATTATAGAACTTGGCTTGTATATTCCTACGATGGGCTTCCTTAAATGCCCTAGGTCTTCGTGAGCAAGCAAGTTGGATGCACACCCACTAGTTTTCTTTTGTTGAGCATTCATAGCTCTAGTGCATCCGTTGCATGGCAATCCCTACTCCTCATGTTGACATCAATTAATGGGCATCTCCATAGCCCGTTGATTATCCTCGTCAATGTGAGACTTTCTCCTTTTTTGTCTTCTCCACACAATCCCCATCATCATATTCTATTCCACCCATAGTGCTATATCCATGGCTCGCGCTCATGTATTGTGTGAAGGTTGAAAAAGTTTGAGATTATTTGAGTATGAAACAATTGCTTGGCTTGTCATCGGGGGTATACAAGTTGGGAACATCTTTGTGTGACGAAAATGAAGCATAGCCTAATTATATGATTTTGTAGGGATGAACTTTCTTTTGCCATGCTATTTTGAGAAGACATGATTGCTTTGATTAGTATGCTTGAAGTATTATTATTTTTGTGTCTATATGAACTTTTGTCTTGAATCTTCGGATCTGAATATTCATATCACAAGTAAGAAGAATTACATTGAAATTATGCCAAGTAGCACTCCGCATCAAAAATTCTTTTTTATCATTTACCTACTCAAGGACGAGCAGGAATTAAGCTTGGGGATGCTTGATACGTCTCCAACGTATCTATAATTTTTGATTGCTCCATGCTACTTTATCTACTGTTTTAGGCAATATTGGGCTTTATTATCCACTTTTATATTATTTTTGGGACTAACCTATTAACCGGAGGCCCAGCCCAGATTTGCTGTTTTATGCCTATTTCAGTGTTTCGAAGAAAAGGAATATCAGACGGAGTCAAAACGGAACGAAATCAACTAGAGAAGTTATTTTTGGAAGGAAAGAAACCCAGGGAACTTGGAGTGCATGTCAGGGGAGATACGGGCTGCCCACGAGGGTGGGGGGAGCGCCCACCCCCCTGGGCGCGCCCCCCTGCCTCGTGGGGCCCCCATAGCTCCTCCGGCGTACCCCCTGCACCCATATATACTCTTGTACCCTAAAACTTCCAGAGAGAAGATAGATCGGGAGTTCTACCGCTGCAAGCCTCTGTAGCCACAAAAAACCTCTCGGGAGCCCGTTCCGGCACCCTGCCGGAGGGGGATCCCATCACCGGTGGCCATCTTCATCATCCTGGCGCTATCCATGATGAGGAGGGAGTAGTTCACCCTCGGGGCTGAGGGTATGTACCAGTAGCTATGTGTTTGATCTCTCTCTGTCTCTCGTGTTCTCTCTCGTGTTCCCTCGATGGCACGATCTTGATGTATCCTGAGCTTTGCTATTGTAGTTGGATCTTATGATGTTTCTCCCCCTCTACTCTCTTGTGATGAATTGAGTTTCCCCTTTGAAGTTAGCTTATCGGATTGAGTCTTTTATGAGAACACTTGATGTATGTCTTGCGGTGATTATCTGTGGTGACAATGGGATATCATGTGCCACTTGATGTATGTTTTGGTGATCAACTTGCGGATTTCGTGACATTGGGAACCTATGCATAGGGGTTGGAACACGTTCTTGACTCTCTGATAGAAACTTTGGGGCACTCTTTGAAGTACTTTTTTGTTGGTTGGATGAATCTGAGATTGTGTGATGCATATCGTATAATCATGCCCACGGATACTTGAGGTGACAATGGAGTATCTAGGTGACATTAGGGTTTTGGTTGATTTGTATCTTAAGGTGTTATTCTAGTACGAACTCTTTTATAGATTGATCCGAAAGAATAACTTTGAGGTGGTTTCGTACCCTACCATAATCTCTACGTTTGTTCCGCGCTATTAGTGGCTTTGGAGTGACTCTTTGTTGCATGTTGAGGGCTTGTTATATTATCTATCTATGTTATTATTGTTGAGAGAACTTGCACTAGTGAAAGTATGAACCCTAGGCCTTGTTTTCTATCATTGCAATACCGTTTACGCTCACTTTTATCATTAGTTACCTTGCTGTTTTTATTATTTCAGATTACAAATACCTTTATCTACCTTCCATATTGCACTTGTATCACCATCTCTTCGCCGAACTAGTGCACCTATACAATTTGCCATTGTATTGGGTGTGTTGGGGACACAAGAGACTCTCTGTTATTTGGTTGCAGGGTTGCTTGAGAGAGACCATCTTCATCCTACGCCTCCTACGGATTGATAAACCTTAGGTCATCTACTTGAGGGAAATTTGCTACTGTCCTACAAACCTGTGCACTTGCAGGCCCAACAACGTCTACAAGAAGAAGGTTGTGTAGTAGACATCACGCTTCTCCACCCTCGCCAGCATCCTCATCTCCACCCCCTTTACTCCTCCCTGCCGCTCGCCGATGCCAGAGCTCGCCGCAGCGAGCACGGGCACGGTCTGGCCAACGGCACAGTGCCTGCGCACTGTGTTCGTCCCTTTCCTCCTCGCTCCTATGCTCATCCGCGTCCGCGCACAGCTCCCGCATGAACCCCGTCGCCTTCCCCCTCTCTCTGGCACCATTCATCGCCGGGCGGCGGAGACAGCTGTCCTCCGGCGGAGCCCGAGCCCTCCTCGCCGCCCCGCCTATAAACTCCCCCTTCCGCAACCTCCTGGAGAATCACAGCTCACCACCACTCCCTCCTATAGCCACTAGAAGCCGCAGCCCGGCCGGGCAGGCCGCGGGCTGCCGTCCCCGAGCCGAGCTCGCCGGCGATCCCCTCTGGATTGTCCCTGCAGCTCCGGCCGCCCCCAAGCCAAGGCGACCCTGCCAGGGCCTCCGCCTCTCCTCCGTGAAGCTAACGAGCCAAGCCCGAGCCCCTGGAGCCGCCCCTAGCCGCCGTCTTCCTCATCTCCGGCGACCACCGTGTTCTACCTCCGCTTGCGAGGAAGAATCTGACGCCGTCCGATCACCATTTGCCACGCCACGGGTACGGGCAGGTGCGCAAGAACCTTCTCCGTCGATCCCTTCCTCTCGTTTTCCTCCAAGATGCCTCAATGCTGGTGTAAGCTCCGGCGAAGCGCCGTGCCTCTCTGTTTCTTTCTCCCCTCCCTCCGGCCTGACTAGCGGGGCCCGCTAGTCAGCCACTCACTACTCGCGCGAAGCGGTATGAGTGGTGGCGCCCCGGGAAAATACGCCACGACATCACCCCCTCTATTATCCTTTTCAAATTTATTTAAATTGCAATAGCATTCAAACAACCATAACTTTTATTCTACAAGTCCAAATGCAGTGATTCTTTTTGCACTGTGTTCTTTGTCCAAAAATCTAACAACTCCCAAAAGATGGGATTTTTCCTTGCTGTCTAAATTTTCTGGCAATTTTCAGAAGGTTTCTTGATATTTTATTTTGTGGTTTTTGAATGTTTTCAGAGGAACCAGCTTGTCTTCAGGATCACCAGGAGCCTTGTGAACCTCATCAATACTAAGGCAAGCCACAGTAACATTTTCATGGTGCCACTTCAATATTTTTGATTTTCATACTTGAACTTATGAATATTGATGCATTTAAATTAGTTATATAATAAATATATTCTGTTATATGCTTGCTAAGTTAAAATGCTTGAACTTCAGTATGTTTGAAGAAAAAATGTTGTTGGTAAGATAATGAGAACTTAGTTGTGAGAGTTAAATAAATAATATGGTCATATAATTTGATGAGTAATTTAAATATTATTTTGCATGAGTTATAATGATGGTTATTGTTAGAAATAGTTCTGGTATGAGTAAAGAGAGGTTTTAACCAATTTAGTAGCATGAGTTTATGTTGGCTCCGTGGGAGCGTAGTTGGTGCAGTTTTGCATGGTTATGTGGTGCATATGTTAAGTGATGCATGGTATGGGCAGTATGACACCGGTTATTTTATTTTCACATTAAGTTGAACCTGATTAATAATTCAACTTGAACATGTTGTTGACCGGGTCGTGGTGCCGCTGAAACAAGTCTTTCCCAGTGCAACCACATTTGCCGGTATGGGACGGCCTTAATGCGTTTCATTGTCGTGGCTCTGGTCGGTACCTCAATTTAGGGAAGGTTATGGGCGTGCTGTACCCTGGCCCGGTAGGCAAGCATAACCTTGTGAGCCCGTTGTTAAGTTAATTTTGGTACCGGATCCCAGTGTGGATCGTGGCCATGACGGTGGTCGATGTGTCTGGAGGTAGACACGGGGCCACCCAGGACTAGCCCGGTGGGGTCTGAGTCGGACGGGCCGGGAGAGTGTCATGACAGTGAAATGGTTTCGTCAGAACGCTGTTGGTCCACTCGAATGGGAGAGTGAGGCCATGGGTTCCGTAGTGTGGGTACAGTGTACTAACCTCTGCAGAGTGTATTTAATCTATCGATAGCCGAGTCCACGGATACGGACACGCTCGAAAGTAAGGTACACCATGGGTCAACACTTAATAAATATGCACACTAATTGCACTAAGGATGATAGTGAGCTCATCGTGTTGAGTTGGACATGAGTGGTCGGGTTGTGATCGCCATAAGGATCATGGGCCACGAGTTGGTCGGGTTGTGATCGCCGTAAGGATCACGGGCCATGACATGGTCGGGTGGTGATCGCCGTAAGGATCACGAGTATGTGTTGGTAATATAATGTTTGTTTGGTCACACCGGGTAAGCAAGTCGGAGAATGAGTACCTGTTGAGCATAGTCACATCATGTTGGTCATATAGTTGCATTGTTGATTAACTTGGATAAATATCATAATATTGTCTATCATCTTGTTTATGCTTATTGTGAGCTTGCAAGTACATTCAATGTACTGACCTGGCGTGTCATGCCAGATTTCAGGAAAGTCCCGTTGGAAAGGAGTGATGTCCGAGTCTAGACCGTGTCCACGTCGGTGTCCTTGTGCTATGGAGTCCCGACGTTGTTCCGTTGCCGAGTAGTTGTCATGATCGAGGCCCATTTTATGTTCACTAAATAATGTACATATTGTTCAGCCGCACCGTGTGTGCCGCTTGGCCTCGCTAACTGTTGTAATATGAACTATGTTCCGCTAGCATGAATAAAGCGGTTGTATTCTGTGCCATGTTATTGTGTGTTACCAGAAGACAAGGTCTCTGGGCTGGCAATGCAAGGTAAACCGGTCGCTCTAAGCCGGGGTGCCACAACGCTTGGTATCAGAGCCGTGCTGACTGTAGGCCACGCTAGACTAAGCCGAGTTAACTGGATGCTAGATACGAGTTGTAGCTGAGTGTCGGTAATAGCTGTAGCTGGTTGTTGCATTGCATGCACTGATTATATTTTTCTATGCTAACCTGCTAATGGTTGTGAGTGTAGATGGCTCCGGTGCTGTATCCGTGCCAGTTGCAGCTGATGCCGTACACGTCGCCACATCTCCTTCGTAACATGTGGCGAAGGCTGTACCCTCACGGAGACGATCCAGTCTATCGTGTGTACTGGGAGCACCTAGCTGACTCAGTGTATGAGTATCACGCCGTGGTTACTCTGCGCACCAGTTCCGATTCCAGTTCTTACACTCGTACCTCCCGTAGCGGCTATGCTTCTTCCGCTTCTCAGGCTGTCCAGTTTGCTGCATTCGAGGTACTTGTTGAGCTCCGCTACAACGAGGTCCGGATGCAGAATCACCCAGGTTTCCATTACTACCCTTCTCTCCACGACAATGGTAGTGTCAGTTTCCCAATCATTGATCCGGAGTCCGATAGTGTCGCTAGCCACCTTTCTCACTACATCACCGCTAGCTATCTTCTGATCTACGAGCTGGCTCGTGAGCCGAGTCGTGCCCGTACTGCTTTAGCCTCTACTTTAGACTCTGCTTGCTCAGCCACTACTTCTCCATCTGTGGATTTATTCCCTACGTTCCTGCCAGTTCTAGATCCCCTGTTTCTCTGGTTACTCCCCCGAGTAGCTCGGGCACTGCGACTGCGAGTCCCCTTAGTGCTCCTGAAGAGTGGGTTTCACTCCTCGCCACTCCTGCAGCCCCGATGATCCGCTCTCCACCTGCCCCTGAGGGAGAGCCCTCAAGGCAGCGTCATCGTGTCACTTTTAACCCGGAGGTCTCCGTTAACCCCGTTAGTTCCGGACCCGAGTCCGCATCAGGAGAGGACCCCGCAGCGCCAGCCGAGCAGTAGAGCTTTCGAGTATTCTCAGTTGTCGGGATGGAGTATGGTTGTAATCATACTAGTCATGATGTTTCGTTTCATGTATGAGGGTAGTTGGACCTGGAATGTTGTTATCTTTCTTGTATGAGTCTATGTATAATTATGTTGGACTTTATTTTATTCGCCGTATTTTCTTCGTCTTTTCGGTTTCGCTTGGGTTTTGTTGCTGGCTTCTCCCCAGTTTTAGTTGAATGCTTCTCATCTCGATTGCGTTGACTTGGGAAAAATCATATTAGGATGACGCGGGGAGGCTGCAGTAGCAACGTTCATGAGGGTTCTCATGTTCGGCGTTCCGCACGACAGGTAGGACAATCACCCGAGCCGTACGTTCCACCATCGCCTCCACCGCTAAATCCGCCCTCCACCGAGCAAATTATGCGTATGTTCAAGGAACGACGAAACACTGATCTAATGAAAATATTTAGAAGTATTCAAGCAATGGTTGGACAGAATGGAAATCAGCCTACCTCTCACTCCAAGCTATCTGATTTTCAAAGGACTAAGCCTCCCAGTTTCAGTCAGGCAGTTGATCCCTTGGATGCAGATGATTGGTTAAGGACTATGGAAAAGAAACTTGAGGTTGCTCGAACTGATGAAGAGGATAAAGTTCCATTTATAACACATTATCTGGAAGGCGCTGCTGCCATATGGTGGGAAACTGAGAAAGCCATAGGGACTGAGAATGAAGCAATTACCTGGTCAAGATTCAAGGAGCAATTCCAAAAATATCACATCCCTGCGGGAATTATGAAGACTAAGCAGCGTGAATTTCTTGCGCTCCTCCAAGGAAGTCAGTCAGTGGGAGAATATTTACAAAAATTCAATCACCTGTCACGTTACTCCCAATATGACGTGGCCACTGAACAAAGGAAGATGGACCGCTTTCTTGGTGGATTAAACCCGCAACTTCGCTGTGCTCTCAGTATGTTCGACTTTCCAGATTTCCAAACCCTGGTGAACAAGGCTTTCATTGCTGAAAGGGAACACAAGCTCGTGTCAGATACTAAGTCTGCCCATAACAATCATAAACGCAAGTTTGAGCCCAAGAAGGAAATGCAACCAGCGCAGAAGGTTCGTACCTGGCAGCCAACTCTGATGGCATACCAGCCCAGTTGGCAACCAAATGTTAACAAGACCACTACCCAAGTGAAGAATGATGTGCTCAACCCAGTTATGGAGAATCGCCTGTGCAACAATTCCTGTTATAGTTGCGGACAAACCGGACATTATGCCAAACAGTGTCCCAAGAACACCCGGACCAATGCTACGTTCAAGCCTCAAATCCATTATTGGGAAGCCGGTCCAAGTCAGCACGACGTCACGGGATACGTTCATCACATTTCAGCCGACGAAGCCCAAGAAAATCCCGAAGTCGTCATTGGTATGTTCCCTATTAATAACATACCTGCAGTAATTTTATTTGACTCTGGGGCTTCCCACTCTTTTATTCTTGGAGTTTTGTCGCCCAAAACAAATTTCCTTGTTCGCTTTTGGGCAAGAATATGCTGGTACAAACCCCGGGATCTATTATTCAAAGCAATCTTGTCTGCTGCAATCTGGAAGTTAGGATCAATGAAATCCGTTTTTCGACGTCTTTGATACTGATTGAGTATGAAAAATTGGATGTTATCTTGAGTATGAATTGGCTGACTCAGTACCAAGTATGCATAAATTGTGTGACCCGTGAAGTCAATTTGACCGGACAAGATGGACAAGCTACCAAGTTTATTGCTCGTAGAAGCATACCCTCCAAGGAAATGGTTTTTACAGCAATAGCAGAAATGGAATTAAGTCCAGTGGTCAGTGAGTTTCCCGATGTATTCCTAGAAGAACTGCCAGGCATGCCACCTGACCGAGAGCTTGAGTTTGCAATAGAACTTGTGCTCGGAACCACACCAATACACAAGAAATATTATCGAATGCCATCATCCGAGTTGGTGGAGCTAAAGAAACAACTTGATGAAATGCTCCAGAAAGGATATATCCGCCCCAGTTCCTCGCCATGGGGATCACCCGCTATTTTTGTGGACAAGAAAGATGGCAGCCTTCGCATGTGTGTGGACTACCGACAGTTGAATGATGTCACGATCAAAAACAAATACCCTCTGCCAAGAATTGATGATTTGTTTGATCAGCTCAGTGGAGACAAGGTATTCTCAAAGATTGATTTGCGGACTGGATATTACCAGCTCAAAATTAAAAAGGAGGATATTCCCAAGACCGCGTTCACCACTCGCTACGGTTTTTATGAATATACCGTCATGTCCTTCAGCCTCACCAACGCCCCCACCTTCTTCATGCACATGATGAACAAAGTGTTCATGGATTTCCTCGATAAGTTCGTGGTCGTCTTCATCGATGATATACTTATTTATTCAAGAAGTGAAGAAGAGCATAAAGGACACCTCCGCGCAGTGCTACAACGACTCCGTGAGCACCAGTTGTACGCCAAGTTCAGTAAATGCGAGTTTTGGCTCAAGCAAGTTGGATTCCTCGGGCATGTACTATCCGCTGAAGGAATAGCCGTGGACCCAAGCAAAGTAAAAGACATGCTCGACTGGTTGCCACCCGCCATCGTGTCTCAGATCCGGAGTTTTCTTGGATTAGCCGGATATTACCGTCGATTTATTGAAGGGTTCTCCAAGATTGCTAAGCCCATGACGGAGTTGCTTAAAAAGGATAAGAAGTTTGAATGGATGTCAGACTGTGAGAAAAGTTTCACCGAGTTAAAGAAGCGCTTAGCAACTGCGCCGGTATTAACACTTCCAAATATCTACCGCAGCTTTGACATATATTGCGACGCTTCTCGACAAGGACTTGGGTGCGTGCTTATGCAAGATGGCAAGGTAGTAGCCTATGCCTCACGGCAGCTACGACCCCATGAAGGCAATTACCCCACTCATGATTTGGAATTGGCCGCAGTAGTTCATGCTTTAAAAATTTGGAGACACTACCTCATTGGAAAAAGGTGCCAAATTTTTACCGACCACAAAAGTCTCAAATACATATTTACTCAGCCTGATTTAAACCTCCATCAGTGAAGATGGCTGGAGTTGCTCAAGGATTATGATCCTGGAATAAATTACCATCCGGGGAAAGCCAATGTGGTTGCTGATGCACTTAGTCGGAAGCCCGCCAGTTTAAATGTCATGCTAGAGTCTCTGCCTTCCGAACTCAAAGAAGAAATTGCTCAGCTCAACCTAGTCATTGTTGAGGCTGGTCTTGCCAATATTCTGACGGTCACTCCTACTCTTGAGGAAGAAATCCGCAAGGCCCAGCCAGGCGATGCCGAACTGCAAAAACACGTCAAGTCATCTGATTTCTCGAAGGATCAGTACGGTACCCTCTGATTCAGGGGAAGGATTTGTGTGCCTAATCAAGCTGACCTAAAGCAGAAATTTTTGTCAGAAGCCCACGAGTTCTCATATTCAATCCACCCTGGAGGCACAAAAATGTATGAAGACCTTCGACAAATATTCTGGTGGGATGGAATGAAGAAAGACATTGCTTATTTCGTGGCCTGTTGCGACATATGCAACAAAGTTAAGGCGGAATATCAGAAACCAGCTGGACTTCTCCAACCACTGCCCATGTCACAATGGAAATGGGACGATGTCTGTATGGATTTCATCATAGGATTACCTAGGACCCGACGAGGCAATAATGCGATCTGGGTCATAGTGGATACATTAACCAAGGTGGCTCACTTCCTCCCAGTCAAAACCTCATACCGAGCAGATGAGCTTGCCCGACTGTATGTATCCAGGATTGTCAGTTTACATGGAGTTCCCCGAACCATCACTACTGACCGAGGTTCACTTTTCACCTCTGCTTTCTGGACCCGTCTCCATCAAGCCCTTGGGACAGAATTAAAATATAGCACCGCATACCATCCTCAGACAGATGGGGCAAACGGAAAGAGTAAATCAGATACTCGAAGATATGCTCCGAGCCTGTGTTTTAGCCCAAGGACCACAATGGGAAGATTGCTTGCCATACGCCGAGTTCTCGTATAATAATGGGTTCCAGACCAGTTTAAAAATGTCACCTTATGAAGCTTTGTATGGCCGTAAGTGCCGCACTCCATTAAATTGGTCTCAAATCGGAGACAGTCGTATTTTCGGAACATATCTCATGCTGGAAGCTGAAAAGCAAGTCAAGGAGATCCGAGACAGATTACAGCTGGCCAAATCGCGACAGAAAAGTTATTATGATGCAAAGCACCGGCAGATCAGTTTTGAACCCGGAGAACATGTCTACCTACGAGTCACACCCATGAAGGGAATAAAAAGGTTCCAAACCCGTGGAAAATTGGCACCCAGGTTTATTGGTCCATTTCCCGTCATAACACGAGTAGGTGCCGTGGCATATCAGTTGGAACTGCCTCCGGAACTGTCCGACGTGCACAACGTGTTCCACGTTTCACAACTGCGACGGTGCATCTCACCACCCGAGAAAAAGACTAATTTGGCAGAGATAGAGCTGGCAAAGGACTTGACCTACAAAGAGAGGCCAGTGAAAATTTTGGATCAGATGGAAAGAGTTACTCGCAGTAAGTCACAGAAGTTTTACAAGGTTCAATGGATGCATCATACCGAGTTAGAATCAACCTGGCAATCAGAAGAATTTCTAAGGGCATGTTATCCCGAATGGTTTTCCCAAGCAACCGAATCTCGAGGACGAGATTCATTCTAAGTGGGGGAGGTTTGTCACAGCCTGGTTTTTGCCCTCTTTCCTTTGCTTGATTTTCAGCTGAATTGATTTTTGATTTGGTGTTTTGAATCATTCCATTTGGACTTGATCACTTGGGTATCCCTTGATTTTCGCCCAAGTGCCCCCTCTCCTCTTCTAATCCATCATTTCACTCCTGGCCAACCTAACAATATTGCTTGGAATATTTTTCTTAAATGAAAAATATTCATTTTGCTTCTTAAACCCTAGCTAAACTCTTTAACCTCCAAAGCAACCCTCATTTCTGTTGCCCTAAAAATCCTGAGAAAAATCCCAAATATTCTTTGGACCCTAGGGCACATTTTTGAGCAAAAATATTGCACCACTTTTTGGAGTATTTTGGCTACAGAAAATATTTTCACTTCTGTGCTGAAATGGTAGTTTCTACAACAACTACCTTTTTACTAGCTCCAATGTAGCTGGTTTTCCCCGTGCTTATTCACCTTAGTAAGAGTCAGTAAAACCCCAAAGCTCAGCCCTTGAATCTCTGTGGTTTGACCACATCAACTGTTCAAAGTTTCTATCCAGTAACTTAACATCTTCACCATTTCACTTCTACTGCACCTGGAAACAAACCGAGCCGTGGTAACACCTTAGTTTACTAAGGACTACACGCCAGACATCATGGTTAGTGCATATGTGGCCTGATGTCATGGTCCACGTGGTGACCGCATTCGTTCGAGGGTGCTGGCATGCCAAACGCGCGCTCTGCGCGTCACCAGTGCCTCTGTGGCGCGCGTGCTTGCTGCTCGGCCAACCAACGCGTGTCCCCCCTCGCCACCATCCTCGTCTCCACCCCCTTTACTCCTCCCTGCCACTCGCCAACTCTGGAGCTTGTCGCAACGAGCACATGCATGGTCCAGACAATGGCACAGTGCCCGCGCACTGTGTTCGTCCCTTTCCTCCTCACTCCTGTGCTCGTCCGCGTCCGCACACAGCTCCCGTGTGAAACCCGTCGCCTTCCCCCTCTCTCTGGCACCATTCATCGTCGGGCGCCGGAGACAGCTGTCCTCTGGCGGAGCCCGAGCCCTCCTCGCCGCCCCGCCTATAAAACCCCCCTCTGCAGCCTCCTGGAGCATCGCAGCTCACCACCACTCCCTCCTATAGCCATTAGAAGCCGTAGCCCGGCCGGGCAGGCCGCGGGCTGTCGTCCCCGAGCCGAGCTCGCCGGCAATCCCCTCTAGATCGTCCCCGCAGCTCCGGCCGCCCCCATGCCAAGGCGACCTCGCTAGGGCCTCCGCATCTCCTCCGTGAAGCTAACAAGCCAAGCCCGAGCCCCTGGAGCTGCCCCTAGCCACCGTGTTCCTCATCTCCGGTGACCACCGTATTCTGCCTCCGCTTGCGAGGAAGAATCCGATGTCATCCGATCACCATTTGCCACGCCACGGGTACGGGCAGGTGCGCAAGAACCTTCTCCTTCGATTCCTCCCTCTCATTTTCCTCCAAGATGCCTCAACGCCGGCGTAAGCTCCGGCGAAGCGCCGCGCCTCTCTGCTTCTTTCTCCCCTCCCTTCGGCATGACTAGCAGGGCCCACTAGTCAGCCACTCACTACTCACGCGAAGCGGTATGAGTGGTGGCGCCCCGGGAAATATGCCATCGACGTCACCCCCCTCTGTTTTCTTTTTCAAATTTATTTAAATTCCAGTAGCATTCAAACAGCCATAACTTTTATTCTAAAGTCCAAATGCAGTGATTCTTTTTGCATTGTGTTCTTTGTCCAAAAATCTAACAGCTCCCAAAAGATGGGATTTTTCCTTGTTGTCTAGATTTTTTGGCAATTTTTATAAGGTTTCTTGATATTTTCTTGTGTGGTTTTTGAATGTTTTCAGAGGAACCAGCTTGTCTTAAGGATCACCAGGAGCCTTGTGAACCTCATCAGTACTAAGGCAAGCCACAGTGACATTTTCATGGTGCCACTTCAATATTTTTGATTTTCATACTTGAACTTATGAATATTGATGCATTTAAATTAGTTATATAATAAATATATATTGTTATATGCCCTCTAAGTTAAAATGCTTGAACTTCAGTATGTTTGAAGTAAATGTTGTTGGTAAGATAATGAGAACTTAGTTGCGAGAGTTAAATAAATAATATGGTCGTATAATTTGATGAGTAGTTTAAATATTATTTTGCATGAGGTATAATGATGGTTATTGTTAGAAATAGTTCTGGTATGAGTAAAGAGAGGTTTTAACCAGTTTAGTAGCATGAGTTTATGTTGGCTCCGTGGGAGCGTAGTTGGTGCAGTTTTGCATGGTTATGCGGTACATATGTTAAGTGATGCATGGTATGGCAGTATGACACCGGTTATTTTATTTTCACATTAAGTTGAACCTGATTAATAATTCAACTTGAACATGTTGTTGACCGAGTCATGGTGCCGCTGAAACGAGTCTTTCCCAGTGCAACCACATTTGCCGTTATGGGACGACCTTAATGCGTTTCATTGTCGTGCCTCTGGTCGATACCTCAATTTAGGGAAGGTTATGGGTGTGCTGTACCCTGGCCCGGTAGGCAAGCATAACCTTGTGAGCCCGTTGTTAAGTTAATTTTGGTACCAGATCCTAGTGTGGATCGTGGCCACGACGGTGGTCGAGGTGTCTGGAGGTAGACACGGGGCCAGCCAAGACTAGCCCGGTGGGGTCTGAGTCAGAGGGGCCGGGAGAGTGTCATGACAGTGAAATGGTTTCGTCAGAACGCTGTTGGTCCACTCGGATGGGAGAGTGAGGCCATGGGTTCCGTAGTGTGGGTACAGTGTACTAACCTCTACAGAGTGTATTTAATCTATCAATAGCCGAGTCCACGGATACGGACACGCTCGAAAGTAAGGTACACCATGGGTCCACACTTAATAAATATGCACACTAAATTGCACTAAGGATGACAGTGAGGTCATCGTGTTGAGTTGGACATGAGTTGTCGGGTTGTGATCGCCGTAAGGATCACGGGCCACGAGTTGGTCGGGTTGTGATCCCCGTAAGGATCACGGGCCATGAGATGGTCGGGTGGTGATCGCCGTAAGGATCACGAGTATGTGTTGGTAATATAATGTTTGTTTGGTCACACCGGGTAAGCAAGTCGGAGAATGAGTACCTGTTGAGCATAGTCACATCATGTTGGTTATATAGTTGCATTGTTGATTAACTTGGATAAATATCATAATATTGTCTGTCATCTTGTTTATGCTTATGGTGAGCTTGCAAGTACATTCAATGTACTAACCTGGCGTGTCATGCCAGATTTCAGGAAAGTCCCGTTGGAAAGGAGTGCTGTCCGAGTCTAGACCGTGTCCACGTCGGTGTCCTTGTGCTATGGAGTCCCGCTACGACGTTGTTCCACTGCCGAGTAGTTGTCATGATCGAGGCCCATTTTATGTTCACTAAATAATGTACATATTGTTCAGCCGCACCGTGTGTGCCGCTCGGCCTTGCTAACTGTTGTAATATGAACTATGTTCCGCTAGCATGAATAAAGCGGTTGTATTTTGTGCCATGTTGTTGTGTGTTGCCAGAAGACAAGGTCTCTGGGCTGGCAAGGCAAGGTAAACCGGTCGCTCTGAGCCGGGGTGCCACAGTTCTGGTGCCACATTTGATGTCTCCAAGTGGATGTGGGAGGATATGTATAATATGGTGTGGTACTGCAAGGTACCGATCTATGCTCCTTTTGTGATGCAGTTTCTGAACTCTCTGTTTGGGCAGTCTGTAGGCCAGGAGAACCTCTCACCACTCTAGCTAACCTCACAGAGCATAAGACTCCTTGTTTTCCTACGGGCAATCAGGAGGATGTGTATGCTACCTCGGACGATGATGACTTTGAGTTGGAGCATGGGGCCCAGCCCACTTGGGTTGAGAAGTTGACTACCAAGATCAAGAAGACTTTTTGCTTGCAGACTCATATTCATAAGAAGCTCTACCAGGCTCATGTTGCTGAGAAGATGGCGCGTCGCAGGCAGATTCAGTTGATGAAGCACCTTAATGTGCCAGATGTGAAGAGTGGCTCTGAGAAGACCATCACTCCTGAGGATACATGGTGCTTGGAGAACTGCCAGTGGTCTGATGAAGAGCTTGCTACCTCTAATGTCCGTGGTCCTGAGGGTGTTTCCATGGAGCCCGAGGAGTCTGGGGAGTCGAAGGAGTCTGATGAGGATTCTGACGATTCGGCGGCAACGGGAGAGGAGACCTACTGAGCCCTAAGGCGTTAGCTTCGCTCTTTTCCTTTTTGGTGTCTTGATGCCAAAGGGGGAGAGCATTCTATTAGGGCACGGGATTGCATGGGGGGTTCGCTTGCAGTTGCCTTCTTCAGTTGTTCTATTTGCTTTGCTTTATAGTGTCTTGTTGAACTTGTGGTGTGACCTTGTGCTAGTATGAGACTTGCGTACTTTATCTATTTATCTCTGCTCTATTGGTGTCCTGTTCTACTATTACGTGCTTTATGTATATTATTTTGTTTTGCAGTCACAAGTTGGTTTATAAAATCTAGGGGGATCTTGGACCCTAGTGTGAACATTTTGCATGCCAAAAGCAAACTCTAAATAGTGCTGACACTCAGGGGGAGCCCCGTCTATATTTTCTAGATCTCCCTGTTGGGGAATGTAGTAATTTCAAAATTTTCCTACGCACACGCAAGATCATGGTGATGCATAGCAACGAGAGGGGAGAGTGTTGTCCATGTACCCTCATAGACCGAAAGCGGAAGCGTTAGCACAACGCGGTTGATGTAGTCGTACGTCTTCACGATCCGACCGATCAAGTACCGAACGTACGGCACCTCTGAGTTCAGCACATGTTCAGCTTGATGACGTCCCACGAACTCCGATCCAACAGTGCTTTGCGGGAAAGTTCCGTTAGCATGATGGCGTGATGACAGTGTCGATGATGCTATCGATGCAGGGCTTCGCCTAAGCACCGCTACAATATTACCGAGGTGGAATATGGTGGAGGGGGCACCGCACACGGCTAAGAGATAAAGAGATCAATTGTTGTGTCTAGAGGTGCCCCCTGCCCCCGTATATAAAGGAGCAAGGGGGGAGGCGGCCGACATAGGAGGAGGGCGCGCCAAGGGGGGAGTCCTACTCCCACCGGTAGTAGGACTCCTCCTTTCCTTGTAGGAGTAGGAGAAGGGAAGGAAAAAGGAGAAGGAAGGAAGGGGGCGCCCCCCTCCCTAATCCAATTCGGACCAGTCCATGGGGAGGGGTGCGGCCACCCTTTGAGGCCTTTCTCTCCTTTCCTGTATGGCCCATTAAGGCCCAATACGAATTTCCGTAACTCTTCGGTACTCCAAAAAATACCCGAATCACTCGGAACCTTTCCGATGTCCGAATATAGTCGTCCAATATATCGATCTTTACGTCTCGACCATTTTGAGACTCCTCGTCATATCCCCGATCTTATCCCGGACTCCGAACTACCTTCGGTACATCAAAACACATAACTCATAATATAAATCGTCATCGAACGTTAAGCGTGCGGACCCTACGGGTTCGAGAACTATGTAGACATGACCGAGACACATCTCTGGTCAATAACCAATAGCGGAACCTGGATGCTCATATTAGCACCCACATATTCTATGAAGATCTTTATCGGTCAAACCGCATAACAACATACGTTGTTCCTTTTGTCATCGGCATGTTACTTGCCCGAGATTCGATCGTCGGTATCTGAATACCTAGTTCAATCTCGTTACTGGCAAGTCTCTTTAGTCATTATGTAATGCATCATCCCGCAACTAACTCATTAGTCACATTGCTTGCAAGGCTTATAGTGATGCGCATTACTGAGAGGGCCCAGAGATACCTCTCCGACAATTGTAGCGACAAATCCTAATCTCGAAATACGCCAACTCAACAAGTAACTTTGGAGACACCTGTAGAGCACCTTTATAATCATCCAGTTACGTTGTGATGTTTGGTAGCACACAAAGTGTTCCTCCAGTAAACGGGAGTTGCATAATCTCGGTCATAGAAACATGTATAAGTCATGAAGAAAGCAATAGCAACAAACTAAACGATCAAGTGCTAAGCTAACGGAATGGGTCAAGTCAATCACATCATTTTATAATGATGTGATCCGTTAATCAAATGACAACTCATGTCTATGGCTAGGAAACTTAACCATCTTTGATTCAACGAGCTAGTCAAGTAGAGGCATACTAGTGACACTATGTTTGTCTATGTATTCACACATGTATTATGTTTCCGGTTAATACAATTCTAGCATGAATAATAAACATTTATCATGAAATAAGGAAATAAATAATAACTTTGTTATTGCCTCTAGGGCATATTTCCTTCAGTCTCCCACTTGCACTAGAGTCAATAATCTAGTTCACATCGCCATGTGATTTAACACCAATATTCACATCTGTATGTGATCAATACCCATAGTTCACATCGTCATGTGATAAACACCCAAAGGGTTTACTAGAGTCAATAATCTAGTTCACATCGCTATGTGTTTAACACCCAAAGAGTACTAAGGTATGATCATGTTTTGCTCGTGAGAGAAGTTTAGTCAACGGGTCTGTCACATTCAGAGTCGTATGTATTTTGCAAATATTCTATGTCCATAATGCTCTTCACGGAGATACTCTAGCTAATTGCTCCCACTTTCAATATGTATCCAGATTGAGACTTAGAGTCATCTGGATCGGTGTAAAAGCTTGCACCGATGTAACTTCTTACGACGGGCTCTTTTATCACCTCCATAATCGAGAAATATTTCCTTAATCCTCATTAAGGATATTCTTGACCACTATCTAGTGATCTACTCTTAGATCAAAATTGTACTCCCTTGCCAAACTCAGAGCAAGGTATACAATGGGTCTGGTACACAGCATATCATACTTTATAGAACCTATGACTTAGGCATAGGGAATGACTTTTTCATTCTCTTTCTATTTTCTGCCATAGTCGGGTTTTGAGTCTTACTCAACTTTACACCTTGCAACACAGGCAAGAACTCCTTCTTTGACTGTTCCATTTTGAATTACTTCAAAATCTTATCAAGGTATGTACTATTTGAAAAATCTTTATCAAGCGTCTTGATCTATCTCTATAGATCTTGATGCTCAATGTGTAAGCAACTTCATCAAGGTCTTTCTTTAAAAAACTCTTATTCAAGTATCCTTTTATGCTATCCAGAATTTCTATATCATTTCCAATCAACAATATGTCAGATACATATAGTATTTTGAAATGCTACAGAGCTCCCACTCACTTTCTTGTAAATACATGCTTCTCCAAAAGTCTGTATAAAACCATATGCTTTGATCAACTCATCAAAGCGTATATTCCAACTCCGAGATGCTTGCAACAGTCCATAGATGGATCGCTGGAGCTTGCACATTTTTGTTAGCACCTTTAGGATTGACAAAACCTTCTGGTTGCATCATATACAACTTGTTCTTCAATAAATCCATTAAGGAATGTAGTTTTGACATCCATTTGCCAAATTTCATAAAATGTGGCAATTGCTAACATGATTCGGACAGACTTAAGCATCGCTACAGGTGAGAAGGTCTCATCATAGTCAACCCCTTGAACTTGTCGAAAACCTTTCGCAACAAGTCGAGCTTTGTAGATAGTAACACTACTATCTGTGTCCGTCTTCCTCTTGAATATCCATTTATACAATATGGCTTGCCGATCATCGGGTAACTCCACCAAAGTCCACACTTTGTTCTCATACATGGATCCCATCTCAGATTTCATGGCCTCAAGCCATTTCGCGGAATCTGGGCTCATCATCGCTTCCTCATAGTTCATAGGTTCATCATGGTCTAATAACATGACTCCTAGAATAGGATTACCGTACCACTCTGGTGCAGATCATACTCTGGAAGACCTACGAGTTTCTGTAATAACTTGATCTGAAGTTTCATGATCATCATCATTAACTTCCTCACTGATTGGTGTAGGAATCACTGGAACTGATTTATGTGATGAACTACTTTCCAATTTGGGAGAAGGTACAATTACCTCATCAAGTTCTACTTTCCTCCCACTCACTTATTTCGAGAGAAACTCCTTCTATAGAAAGGATCCATTTTTAGCAACGAATATCTTGCCTTTCGGATCTGTGATAGAAGGTGTGCCCAACAGTTTCCTTTGGATACTCTATGAAGACGCACTTCTCCGATTTGGGTTCGAGCTTATTAGGTTGAAACTTTTTCACATAAGCATCGCAGCCCCAAACTTTAAGAAATGACAACTTTGGTTTCTTGCCAAACCACAGTTCATAAGGCGTCGTCTCAACGGATTTTGATGGTGCCCTATTTAAAGTGAATGCAGCTGTATCTAATGCATAACCCCAAAATGATAGTGGTAAATCGGTAAGATACATCATAGATCGCACCATATCCAATAAAGTGCGGTTATGACATTCAGACACACCATTATGTTGTGGTGTTCCATGTGGCGTGAGCTGTGAAACTATTCCACATTGTTTTATATGAAGGCCAAACTCGTAACTCAAATATTCTCCTCCACGATCAGATCATAGAAACTTTATTTTCTTGTTACGATGATTCTCCACTTCACTTCTGAAATTCTTTGAAAATTTCAAATGTTTCAGACTTGTGCTTCATTAAGTAGATATACTCATATCTGCTCAAATCATTTGTGCAGGTCAGAAAATGACGATACTCGCCACGAGCATCAACACTCATTGGACCGCATACATCGGTATGTATTATTTCCAACAAGTCAGTAGCTCGTTCCATTGTTCCGGAGAACGGAGTTTTAGTCCTCTTGCCCAAAAGGCACGGTTCGCAAGCATCAAATGATTCATAACCAAGTGATTCCGAAAATCCATCTTTATGGAGTTTCTTCATGCGCTTTACACCGATATGACCCAAACGACAGTGCCATAAATAAGTTGCACTATCATTATTAACTTTGCATCTTTTGGCATCAATATTATGAATATGTGTATCACTACGATCGAGATCCAACAAACTATTTTCATTGGGTGTATGACCATTGAAGGTTTTATTCATGTAAACAGAACAACAATTATTCTCTGACTTTAAATGAATAACCGTATTGCAATAAACATGATCAAATCATATTCATGCTCAACGCAAATGCCAAATAACATTTATTTAGGTTTAACACTAATCCTGAAAGTATAGGGAGTGTGCGATGATGATCATATCAATCTTGGAACTACTTCCAACACTCATTGTCACTTCACCCTCAACTAGTCTCTGTTTATTTTGTAACTCCTGTTTCGAGTTACTAATCTTAGAAACCGAACAAGTATTAAATACCCAGGGGTTACTATAAACACTAGTAAGGTACACATCAATAACCTGTATATCAAATATACCCTTGTTCACTTTGCCATCCTTCTTATCCACCAAATATTCAGGGCATTTCCGCTTCTAGTGACCATTTCCTTTGCAGTAGAAGCACTTAGTTTCAGGCTTTGGTCCAGCTTTGGGCTTCTTCACGGGAGTGACAACTTGCTTGCCATTCTACTTGAAGTTTCCCTTTCTTTCCATTTGCCCTTTTCTTGAAACTAGTGGTCTTGTCAATCATCAACACTTGATGCTCTTTCTTGATTTCTACCTTCGTCAATCTCAATATCCTGAAAAGCTCGGGAATCGTTTTCGTCATCCCTTGCATACAATAGTTCATCACGAAGTTCTAGTAACTTGGTGATGGTGACTAGAGAACTATGTCAATCACTATCTTATCTGGAAGATTAACTCCCACTTGATTCAAGCGATTGTAGTACCCAGACAATCTGAGCACATGCTCACTAGTTGAGCAATTCTCCTCCATCTTTTAGCTAGAACTTGTTGGCGACTTCATATCTCTCAACTCGGGTATTTGCTTGAAATATTAACTTCAACTCCTGGAACATCTCATATGGTCCGTGACGTTCAAAATGTCTTTGAAGTCCCGATTCTAAGCCGTTAAGCATGGTGCACTAAACTATCAAGTAGTCATCATATTGAGCTAGCCAAACGTTCATAACGTCTGCATCTACTCCTGCAATAGGTCGGTCACCTAGCGGTGCATCAAGGACATAATTCTTCTGTCCAGCAATGAGGATAAACCTCAGATCACGGACCCAGTCCGCATCATTGCTACTATCATCTTTCAACTTAGTTTTCTCTAGGAACACATATAAAACATAGGGAAGCAACAACGCGAGCTATTGATCTACAACATTATTTGCAAAATACTATCAGGACTAAGTTCATGATAAATTAAAGTTCAATTAATCATATTACTTAAGAACTCCCACTTAGATAGACATCCCTCTTATCATCTAAGTGATCACGTGATCCAACTCAACTAAACCATGTCCGCTCATCACGTGAGATGGAGTAGTTTTCAATGGTGAACATCACTATGTTGATCATATCTACTATATGATTCACGCTCGACCTTTCAGTCTCCAGTGTTCCGAGGCCATATCTGCATATGCTAGGCTCGTCAAGTTTAACGTGAGTATTCTGCGTGTGCAAAACTGTCTTACACCCGTTGTATTTGAACATAGAGCTTATCACACCCGATCATCACGTGAGGTCTCGGCACGAAAAACTTTTACAACGGTGCATACTCAGGGAGAACACTTATACCTTGAAATTTAGTGAGAGATCATCTTATAAAGCTACCGCCGAACTCAACAAAATAAGATGTATAAAAGATAAACATCACATGCAATCAAAATATGTGACATGATATGGCCATCATCATCTTGTGCCTTTGATCTCCATCTCCAAAGCATCGTCATGATCTCCATCGTCACCGGCATGACACCATGTTCTCCATCATCTTTGATCTATATCAATGTGTCATCACATGGTCGTCTTGCCAAATATTGCTCTTGCAACTATTGATATCGCATAGCGATAAACTAAACAATTATTTGGCGCTTGCATCTTATGCAATAAAGAGACAACCATAAAGCTTCTGCCAGTTGCCGATAACTTCAACAGAACATGATCATCTCATACAACAACTTATATCTCATCATGTCTTGACCATATCACATCACAACATGCCCTGCAAAAACAAGTTAGACGTTCTCTACTTTGTTGTTGCAAGTTTTACGTGGCTGCTAGGAGCTTAGCAAGAACCGTTCTTACCTACGCATAAAAACCACAACGATATTTTGTCAAGTTAGTGCTGTTTTAACCTTCTCAAGGACCGGGCGTAGCCACACTCGGTTCAACTAAAGTTGGAGAAACTGACACCCGCCAGCCACCTATGTGCAAAGCACGTCGGTAGAACCAGTCTCGCGTAAGCGTACGCGTAATGTCGGTCCGGGCCGCTTCATCCAACAATACCGCCGAACCAAAGTATGACATGATGGTAAGCAGTATGACTTGTATCACCCACAACTCACTTGTGTTTTACTTGTGCATATAACATCTACGCATAAAACCTAGCTCTGATACCACTGTTGGGGAATGTAGTAATTTCAAAAGTTTCCTACGCACACGCAAGATCATGGTGATGCATAGCAACAAGAGGGGAGAGTGTTGTCCACGTACCCTTGTAGACCGAAAGCGGAAGCGTTAGCACAACGCGGTTGATGTAGTCGTACGTCTTCACGATCCGACCGATCAAGTACCGAACGTACGGCACCTCCGAGTTCAGCACACGTTCAGATCGATGACATCCCACGAACTCCGATCCAGCAGAGCTTTGCGGGAAAGTTCCGTCAGCACGATGGCGTGATGACAGTGTCGATGATGCTACCGATGCAGGGCTTCGCCTAAGGACCGCTACGATATTACCGAGGTAGAATATGGTGGAGGGGGGCACCGCACATGGCTAATAGATCAAGAGATTAATTGTTGTGTCTAGAGGTGCCCCCCTGCCCCCGTATATAAAGGAGCTAGGGGGAGGGGCCGGCCTAGGAGGAGGGCGCGCCAAGGGGGGAGTCCTACTCCCACCGGTAGTAGGACTCCTCCTTTCCTTGTTGGAGTAGAAGGGAAGGAAAAAGGAGAAGGAAGGAAGGGGGCGCCCCCCTCCCTAATCCAATTCGGACCAGTCCATGGGGAGGGGTGCGGCCACCCTTTGAGGCCTTTCTCTCCTTTCCCGTATGGCCCATTAAGGCCCAATACGAATTCCCGTAACTCTTCGGTACTCCGAAAAATACCCGAATCACTCGGAACCTTTCCGATGTCCGAATATAGTCGTCCAATATATCGATCTTTACATCTCGACCATTTTGAGACTCCTCGTCATAACCCCGATCTCATCCGGGACTCCGAACTACCTTCGGTACATCAAACCACATAACTCATAATATAAATCGTCACCGAATGTTAAGCGTGCGGACCCTACTGGTTCGAGAACTATGTAGACATGACCGAGACACGTCTCCGGTCAATAACCAATAGCGGAACCTGGATGCTCATATTGGCTCCCACATATTCTATGAAGATCTTTATCGGTCAAACCGCATAACAACATACGTTGTTCCTTTTGTCATCGGTATGTTACTTGCCCGAGATTCGATCGTCGGTATCTCAATACCTAGTTCAATCTCGTTACCGACAAGTCTCTTTACTCGTTATGTAATGCATCATCCCGCAACTAACTCATTAGTCACATTGCTTGCAAGGCTTATAGTGATGTGCATTACCGAGAGGGCACAGAGATACCTCTCGGAGCGACAAATCCTAATCTCGAAATATGCCAACTCAACAAGTACCTTCGGAGACACCTGTAGAGCACCTTTATAATCACCCAGTTACGTTGTGACGTTTGGTAGCACACAAAGTGTTCCTCCGGTCAACGGGAGTTGCATAATCTCATAGTCATAGGAACATGTATAAGTCATGAAGAAAGCAACAGCAACATACTAAATGATCAAGTGCTAAGCTAACGGAATGGGTCAAGTAAATCACATCATACTCTAATTATGTGATCCCGTTAATCAAATGACAACTGATGTCTATGGCTAGGAAACTTAACCATCTTTGATTCAACGAGCTAGTCAAGTAGAGGCGTACTAGTGACACTATGTTTGTCTATGTATTCACACATGTATTATGTTTCCGGTTAATACAATTCTAGCATGAATAATTAATATTTATCATGAAATAAGGAAATAAATAATAACTTTATTATTGCCTCTAGGGCATATTTCCTTCAGTGTCCCACTTGCACTAGAGTCAATAATCTAGTTCACATCGCCATGTGATTTAACACCAATATTCACATTTGTATGTGATTAATACCCATAGTTCACATCGTCATGTGATAAACACCCAAAGGGTTTACTAGAGTCAATAATCTAGTTCACATCGCATCTATGTGATTAACACCCAAAGAGTACTAAGGTATGATCATGTTTTGCTCGTGAGAGAAGTTTAGTCAACGGGTCTGTCACATTTAGAGCCGTATGTATTTTGCAAATATTCTATGTCTACAATGCTCTGCATGGAGATACTCTAGCTAATTGCTCCCACTTTCAATATGTATCCTGATTGAGACTGTGCAGTTTTGCAAATGGCGGTAGTACCGCTCTCTTGAGCGGTTGTATCACTGGCATGCAGTTCCGGTCAAACCTGTCACTCCCAATATGCGACCCTATCCTAAAGGAACTCGAAGGTCCCACCAAGGATAGAAGCGCATATTGGAGACGCTTTTGCAAGGTGGATATCATTACATTGTACCATTACATGATAGTTGGGGATACATACAAAAGGCATACAATGCCACATGAATACAATAACATCATACACAAGAGCAACATCCGACTACAGATGAAACACAAACAAAAAACTCAAACGACATCCACCCTGCTAGCCCAGGTTGCCGACCTGGAATCTATCCCCTGATCGAAGAAGAAGCAGAAGAAGAACTCAAAGCAAGCAAGCATCGCTCTCGCGTCCTGATCATCGCATTACCTGTACCTGCAACTGTTGTTGTAGTAAACTGTGAGCCATGAAGACTCAGCAATCCCATTACCATGGGTATCAAGACTAGCAAAGCTTAATGGGTATGGAAGGGATAAGTGATGAGGCTGCAGCAAGCGACTAAGCATGATATGGTGGCTAACTTATGAATACAAGAATAAGATGAGAAGCTACGCAAACGGTCGCAAACTAGTAATGATCAAGAAGTGATCCTGAACTACTTACGTTCAAACATAACCCCACCGTGTTCTCTTCTCAACCCTCTCGAAAAGAGACCGTCATGGTTACGCACATGGTTGGTGTATTTTAATTCGAATCTGGTGTCAAGTTATCTACAACCGGACATTAAAAATTTCCATCTGCCACATAACCGCGGGCACGGCTTTCGAAAGTTTAAACCCTGCAGGGGTGTCCCAACTTAGCCCATGATAAGCTCACGATCCATGGAGACAATCCTCCATCGCGGGACATCTGATCAGACTCGGGGTCCCGGTGCACAAGACATTTTGACAATGGTAAAACTAATCCAGCAAAGCCTCCCGGCGTGTCGACACCCTGATAGTAGCCGTGCGTATCTCATCTCAGGCCACGTCCGGATAGGTCAGCCTATGAGTAAAACCAGATCCTCGGGTTGCCCCGTGGAGGCCCTGCAGTCTGCCCGTTTGGGACCAACGCCATCAGCGCTGGCCCCCCTGCTATGTAGAAAAATCCTCGGGTTCATGACACCCTATGCAAATTTATTATTTAGTTTAAGTATTATTATGGAAAATGTTAAAAACAATGTTGGGCCTTGCTGGAAGAGTTTTATTCAAAGCAAACTGTCAAGAGGGTCCCATACCCCTCACCGTGTTAGGGACGCAAAATCAAGGAACATAACACCGGTACGACGGAACGAAACACCAGGCATAAGGCCGAGCCTTCCACCCTTTACCAAGTATATAGATGCATTAATTAAATAAGAGATATTGTGATATCCCAACATATTCCTATTCCAACATGGAGCAATCTTCAACTTCACCTGCAACTAACAACGCTATAAGAGGGGCTGAGCAAAAGCGGTAACATAGCCAAACAACGATTTGCTAGGAAGGGTGAAAAGGTTAGAGGCTGACATGGCAATTTGGGAGGCTTGATAAGCAAGTGATAGGTAGCGCAGCATAGCGATAGAACGAAGCAACTAGCATAGCAATGATAGTAGTGAGATCCAGGGTAACGGTCATATTGCCTGACATCCCGCTAGGAAGAAGAACGAGTCCATGATGAAGACGAATGGGCGTAGTCGAATGAATCCCAACAAATGCAATGTTACCGGAACTAAGAAGCAATACCGGAAAGAAGCAAACAACATGGTAAATGCACAAGCATAAACATGGCATGATGCACAATCAAGTATGATGCATGTCCGGTTTAAAAGTGCATGGCATGGCAAAGTGCAACAAACAATATTACAATTTAAGTGGAGCTCAATATGCAACGAGTTGCATATTGACAAAACACCACATTCAAATATTTAGTTCTCTCTCATTTATGTACCCAACAATATTAAATGTTGTTAAACATGGCAAGAGGTGAAGCACAAGTAAACTAACTATGTTAGGCAAGTTTAAATGAGGCCGGAAACAATAAACAACAATTCTAGAAAATCCTCATGACCATATTTCGAATTTGGTAATGTTCTGCCCTAAACCATATTTTAATGTTGTTAAGCAGTAAAACAAAGTGTACCAAGTTAATCTATGCATTTTTCCACCCCATTTACATATAAAGTTTATTTAATTCGGAGCTACAGTTATTTAGTTATGAAATAAACCATTTTAGCATGTTATTTAAGCAAATTAAATCAAACAGCAAGTTAAACATTTTAAACATGGATGAAAGTAGCAGATTATGAAACTAGATGAAAAACTAAGCATTTTACATATATGAAGTTTTTACATATGATGCATAGTTCATGAGTTATTATATGCATGAAGTTGGAGAGTTTTTCTGCAAAATAGGTAAATCACTAGATAAACAGTAAATCGCTCTGCGGGAAAAAACATGAGTCGGGCCGAATCTGCTGGCCCAACAGAGAGAAGGGGCTGAAGGAGCTGCTCACCCATGGGCTTCGGCCCGGTCGGTGAGGCAGCAAACCGCTGGCAAGCAGCGCGGCCGGCCCACGAGCAGCCGATCGTTCCCTCTCGCTCGAACTGGTCCACGAGAGGGGCACTCCGTCAATGTGGGGCGAGCGAGCTGCTGTTGCTCGTTACTGAAGAACAGAGGCAGCAGCAGGCTGATGGTGAAGCAGAAGACGGCGATGGAAGTCGGGAGCAGACGGCGGTGAACTGGGCTCGCCGGGATCCAAGGCGGCGGGGTCGATCTCGGCTGGATCGGTTCAAAACGAGGCGTGGCGGCGCCGGCGTGCTGTGGAAGAGGACCGGTAGTGGGGATGTACTCCTGTGAACATGTGCAGGTTGCGAGAGAGTTTCAGAGAGGAGAGACACAGAGAAGAAACGGGAAAAGAAAGGAGGGAAGAACAGGTGCGGGCGGCTAGAGGTGCTCACCAAAGAACCAAAGATATTTTAGGGATGTTTGAAGATGATCTGAATACAACGGTGATGACTGAGCGGGTCGGATTCGGGAACGGTTTCGGACGCGCATGAAGGGTTTGACGAAAGGCCACCGAGAAGACAAGAGAGAAGAGAGAAAAGATAGCGGTTCGGTTGATCTGAGAGAAGGTCAACCGAGACAAGGAACGAGCGGCAACTACAAACGAATGCAAGTTTAAAAAAAATGATGGCAACAGAGTGCCGATGCAATGCGAATGATGCGATGATGAAATGAAACAAGCAAATGAAACACATGACAACAACGAAAAACATGGGAGCCGTCTGAAGCGCCGGTCTTGGGGCGTCATAACTCTCATCCACTTACAAAGGATCTCGACCCGAGATCTAAGGATGTCACCGGAGAGAAGCGGAAGAGCAAGAGGTAAAATAAAGTTGCTTCTTTGACAAACAAGTGAAACCATGAACCTTGAGAGGATGAACAACTTGAAAGAAGGAATACAACAGAGATGAACGACATTGAAAAGCTTCATTAGAAAAGAGGAACAAGCAACATGATGAGAACCAAGAGCTTAAGAAAGAAAGAAGAATTGAAACCACTCCGATTGAAACGAGATGAGAAAGGAATAAGAACGAAAGAATTCGGACAACACTCTGACTGAAAAGCGAAGGAATTGAACAAGAACTTGACAAGATGGAATGATACTTGATGAAATCAACAACACACTACCTCCGGAACTATTTAAAGAATGGCACAAGGGGTAAGAAGGATTTCAGACAGCACTCCGGTTGAAAAAAGAGGCAAAACTTGATAAGATGAAAGAACTTGAATGAGAACTCAACACTCCGGTTAAATGGATAAGCAAGAAAATAACATGATCTTGACAAAACGAGGTGATGGGTGAAGAGCGCAGGATCACAATGACTCCGGAATGAAAGAATAGAAGCTAGATCGTTGGGATAAAGGGAACAGAGAAGGAAATGACAACTTCTACCACAAAAGAATTTGGAAGGCATCCTTGCAAGAAGGTTAGAACAGAGTTGTTGGAAGACCAACAACGAAAAGAATAAGTTTGTAGTGGGCTTATGGAAACATCTCAACATTATGAGGTGACAACCGACCACTAAAGGAAACAATTGCTTGCTTTAGATCGACGAAGAGATGAACACTTCTTCCACCAAGATGATAAAGAGATAACTTGGATCATTGATAAGCACCACAAATAGCAACATTCCCAATGGAAGGCTTTTAGGTGAAATCTATATCAAGATACTCCAATGAAGAAATTATGATGGGTTGAAACAACTCATGACCGAAGAGAAAATGATGGTTTTAAAATATCTCATTCTTGACAACTTGTGAATCATGAAACATGAAGAGAAATTGTCAAGGATGACATAACACCATTTCAAAAGATAAGATAGAAGGAATTGCACTTCAGAATGCATGATGAAGGATGCTTGAACTCCTCCAACAAGAATCTTGAAGAACACTTTGAGAATGAATTAAATCCTTGATGAACCACCATGTCGAGCCTTCATGAGAACACCGAAAAAAAAGAATGATAAACGAAAGGAAAGAGAAGTTGAAAACATAAGGTGAAGCCTTGCAATGATTTAGATAGAGCTTCGTGATGAGACATCCAATAAAACTTGAAACCCCGAAAAAGAAAGGTGAACACCTTGAATCGAGAATTGATACCACGAATGAACTCCAGAAAGAATTGAATCACCTCGAGGAAAACAAGAATAAGATTTACTGTATGTTTATCCTTCATCAACTTAAATTGATGACAAGCAATGGATTTAGCATAATACTTATTCTCGTTGAAAAGGATTAAAGAGAGAGATATAGCACGAACTCGGGAAGGTCTTGAATGAACCACCGGTAGGATTTTTAAGAACGAATGAATTGATATGATAAGAACGGAAGTGAAATTCTTAAACGAACCACCATGGCAATGAAAACGAACAAAGAGAAGAGAGCGAATCGCCGGAAAGAATTAGAAAATGAACAAAGATACTTGAGTGAATCAAGATGCAAGAGAACAACGAGATCGCGAACTGATTAAAGAATGCTCGAAGCACCGGTACAAATATGGGAACGAACGAAGCTGAAAACTTGGAATGAAGAAATCTTCTGAAATGGAGGCCTCCGGATAATCAAAACGGAAAAACAACTCCTGAAACACTCCAGATGTGTAAGAAAAGAATTCTTGACGATCAGAACAAAATAAGAGGATGCAACAAGCTAGCACCACGAATCTCAGAGAGAACGAACAAGATTCAGAGGAAAACTCTTCTTTGGTCTTCAAAGCTAAGAATGACGATGATGAACCACCAAAATTGTTGAGACACTCTGGAACAATGAAGAACAGAGAGGTTGAACCAATGATGAATTTTTTTTGCAAGATCTTGGAGAAAGACATATGATTGATGATAATTCATTCTTATGTCAACTTTGAAAAAGAATTGGAGAATAGCTCTGGAAAAAATTAGAAGAGTTAGTTAAGATCCGAGGAAAAGACCTGTCAGTTAGGGCCCACTAAAAAGATACACCGTTGAACAATTGATTGAAAGGGGGGATTGCACCGGTTGAATTGAATAGCTTGAATGAGAGAAAAACTTTGAAGTAACTCGAACGGATTAAGAATGGAAAAATGATTCTTCTGAGATATCTTTAGCACTCCGCATACGAATACAGAGAGGTGAATGATTATGAGATGCACCGGCATGGGATCGCATTTGAAACAAGGAAAGGGATATGATCAACACCGAAGCTTGAAATTGGATCCACTGGAAAAGAAACAACAACAAAGGATGATGAACTTGAAACTATTGAGCATCTTCATGGGAAATCACCGGATAAGAACATTGAGAGAAAAGAAAGAAGAGACTTCTCACAAATAAAAGGATACATGATTAAGAAATTTGAGTCCTTGAAGAAAAAGGGTGGGAGGGCGGGAAAAACAAAGGCAACTTGGGGCAGATGGAATGGATACCGTTGAGAAAACTTAGAATTGATCTCATGAATGTTGAAATGATTGGATCCACTTGAAGAGAAGCACGCCGGTTGGAAGAGAATTGACATGACAATATCGATGATCAAGAAGGATTAGTATTCACATAGAAGTATGAGAACACCGCTCAGGAAAGGTATGGAATCAACACTTGACTTCGAAGCAAATTCAATACCACAAATAAAACAAAACAAAGGATTTGTCTTGCAAAATAAGCCGGAAACAAACATATGATAGAGATTTCGTCCGAAGTTTTCATGGTGGGGCCCACACGAGCTCGATCGTACAACACCACCATGTACAAGGCAGTGCACATGACATATGAAGCGTCCCCGAGTCAACATAGCAAGGACTCATTAAGACACAATGAGACTACTGTAAAACCAACCGTGGATAGGCGGACCACTAGACATCGAACCCCATTCTCATATCATGCATCTGTCGGAAAGAAAAAACTAGAGCTACTTGAATTCCGACCTATAAACTCCCAAAACTTTCTGGTTATGCAATCTAGTGTTGGGGATACAGGGGAAGCAATATATATCTCACCCAAAACTAACAATCCCTACCACCAAGCTGTATCCATCCGTCAACGCATAACCAGGAAACCTTCAGAAGTCGTGTACCTCAACCTTCGAAAAGCATCCGTTATACGAGCTATGGCAATACTCCTGAACTCCCACCCCAATACTGGGTGGCGTCGAGGTTATCTCACCAACAACTGCATAAAATAGATTTTCGATGTCGGCAAAACTCAGGTATTCCAGAACTGCAACGATAAAATTGTGACGACAACACCTCGGAGCTCAACTCCCCGGGACACTGCCACAACCCCTAAATGTCAGGAGGCACCAAGAACAATGTTCTCGTCACAAGAATATCGGAACGATCCCAAGATACCCGCGTGATCCTAAAAAAATTTCGTGAAATTGGAGGAGAGGAAAGACAAAACATCTACGACAGGAGGCCTCACCAGAGCGACGAAGGGACCGAGGAGTAAAAGGAATCCTTCTCTCCGATATATATAATCCTAAGACTCAAAATAGTTTTCTTCTAGACTCAACCACGACCAACAATCAAGGGGGCTCCTATGGTCGGTCGAGGCTCTGATACCAACTTGTCACGCCCAATATGCGACCCTATCCTAAAGGAACTCGAAGGTCCCACCAAGGATAGAAGCGCATATTGGAGACACTTTTGCAAGGTGGATATCATTACATCGTACCATTACATAATAGTTGGGGATACATACAGAAGGCATACAATGCCACATGAATACAATAACATCATACACAAGAGCAACATCCGACTATGGATGAAACACAAACAAAAAACTCAAACGACATCCACCCTGCTAGCCCAGGCTGCCGACCTGGAACCTATCCCCTGATCAAAGAAGAAGTAGAAGAAGAACTCAAAGCAAGCAAGCAATTCTCTCGCGTCCTGATCAACGCATTACCTGTACATGCAACTGTTGTTGTAGTAATCTGTGAGCCACGAGGACTCAGCAGTCCCATTACCATGGGTATCAAGACTAGCAAAGCTTAATGGGTATGGAAGGGATAAGTGATGAGGCTGCAGCAAGCGACTATGCATGATATGGTGGCTAACTTTCGAGTACAAGAATAAGATGAGAAGCTACGCAAACGGTCGCAAACTAGTAATGATCAAGAAGTGATCCTGAACTACTTATGGTTAAACATAACCCCACCGTGTTCTCTTCTCGACCCTCTCAAAAAGAGACCATCACGGTTACGCACACGGTTGGTGTATTTTATTTAAAATCTGGTGTCAAGTTATCTACAACCGGACATTAAAAATTCACATCTGCCACATAACCGCGGGCACGGCTTTCAAAAGTTTAAACCCCGCAGGGGTGTCCCAACTTAGCCCATGATAAGCTCACGATCCGCGGAAAGAATCCTCCATCGCGGGACATCCGATCAGACTCGGGTCCCGGTGCACAAGACATTTCGACAATGGTAACACTAATCCAGCAAAGCCTCCTGGCGTGTCGCCACCCTGATAGTAGCCGCGTGTATCTCATCTCAGGCCACGTCCGGATAGGTCAGCCTATGATTATAACCAGATCCTCGGGTTGCCCCGTGGTGGCCCCGCAGTCTGCCCATTTGGGACCAACACCATCAGCGCTGGCCCCCCTGCTATGTAGAAAAATCCTCAGGTTCATGACGCCCTATGCAAATTTATTATTTAGTTTAAGTATTATTACAGAAAATGTTAAAACCATTGTTGGGCCTTGCTGGATGAGTTTTGTTCAAAGCGAGGTGTCAAGAGGGTCCCATACCCTCACCGTGTTACGGACGCAAAATCAAGGAACATAACACCGGTATGACGAAAACTAGGGCGACAAGAGTGTAACAAAACACCAGGCATAAGGCCGAGCCTTCCACCCTTTACCAAGTGTATAGATGCATTAATTAAATAAGAGATATTGTGATATCCCAACATAATCCTGTTCCAACATGGAGCAATCTTCAACTTCACCTGAAACTAACAATGCTATAAGAGGGGATGAGCAAAAGCGGTAACATAGCCAAACAACGGTTTGCTAGGAAGGGTGAAAAGGTTAGAGGCTGACATGGCAATTTGGGAGGCTTGATAAGCAAGTGATAGGTAGCGCAGCATAGCGATAGAACAAAGCAACTAGCATAGCAATGATAGTAGTGAGATCCAGGGTAACAGTCATCTTGCCTGAAATCCCGCTAGGAAGAAGAACGAGTCCATGAAGAAGATGAACGGGCGTAGTCGAACGAATCCTCACAAACGCAACGTTACCGGAACTAAGAAGCAATATCGGAAAGAAGGAAACAACATGGTAAATGCACAAGCATAAACATGGCATGATGCACAATCAAGTATGATGCATGTCCGGTTTCAAAGTGCATGGCATGGCAAGGTATAATAAACAATATTACAAATTAAGTGGAGCTCAATATGCAACGAGTTGCATATTGACAAAACATCACATTCAAATATTTAATTCTCTCTCGTTGAAGCATAAGTACCCAACAATATTAAATGTTGTTAAACATGGCAAGAGGTGAAGCATAAGTAAACTAACAATTTTAGGCAAGTTTAAATGACGCCGGAAACAATAAACAACAATTCCGGAAAATCCTCATGTCCATATTTCGAATTTGGTACTGTTCTGCCCTAAACCATATTTTGATGTTGTTAAGCAGTAAAACAAAGTGCACCTAGTTAATCTATGCATTTTCCACCCCATTTACATATAAAGTTTATTTAATTCGGACCTACAGTTTTTTAGTTATGAAATAAACCATTTTAGCATGTTATTTAAGCAAATTAAATCAAATAGCAAGTTAACCATTTTAAACATGGATGAAAGTAGCAGATTATGAAACTAGATGAAAAACTAAGCATTTTACATATATGAAGTTTTTACATATGATGCATAGTTCATGAGTTGTTATATGCATGAAGTTGGAGAGTTTTTCTGCAAAACAGGCAAATCACTGGATAAACAGTAAATCGCTCCGTGGGAAAAAACATGAGTCGGGCCGAATTTGCTGGCCCAATAGAGAGAAGGGGCTGAAGGGGCTGCTCACCCATGGGCTTCGGCCCGGTCGGTGAGGCAGCAGGCCGCGGGGAAGCAGCGCGGCCGACCCATGAGCACGCGATCATTCCCTCTCGCACGAACTGGTCCACGAGAGGGGTGCTCGGTCAACGTGGGGCGAGCGAGCTGCTGCTACTTGTTACTGAAGAACAGAGGCAGCAGCAGGCTGATGGGGAAGCAGAAGATGGCGATGGAAGTCGGGAGCGGATGGCGGTGAACTGGGTTCACCGAGATCCAAGGCGGCGGGGTCGATCTCGGCTAGATCGGTTCAAAACAAGGCGTGGCGGCGCCGGCGTGCTGTGGAAGAGGACCGACAACGGGGATGTACTCCTGTGAACATGTGCAGGTTGCGAGAGAGTTTCAGAGAGTAGAGACAGAGAGAAGAAACGGGAAAAGAAAGGAGGGAAGAACGGGCACGGGCGGCTAGAGGTGCTCACCGGCGAGCTGCGGTGGCTCGAGGTGCTTCACCTGGTGGGGACGAGGAAGACCGGCTCGATGTAGAAATAGAGGGGGAGGTGGCCAGAACAAAGCTTGAGCTGCGGTGCGAAGATGAAGCAGCAACGTGGTCGGTGGGCAGGGGAGGCCGGCAAACGACGGGGATGGCCAGAGAAGATCCCGAGGAGGCGGCCAACCAGGAAGCAGAGGCAAAGCTCGAGCGAGGTGCCATGGTGTGGGCGCTCCTGTAGAGAAAGAAACAGGAGAGAGAGATGAGTAGTGAGAGAGAGAGAGAGGAGCAGAGGAGGAAGGTAAAGGAGCAGGGACGACGCTCATCAGCGGGTCCGCCGGCGGCGTGGCTGGCCGGACGGAGGCAGGGAGGAGGCTGTAGTCGCTGTGGTTGGTGGACTGAGGGGGGGTGCTGGATTCGATTTGGTGGTTGCTTGGGTGAAGAGCCCGAGGAGGATTGGATCGGAAGGGATCCTGAGGGAGATGGTAGAGAGTGGCAGCGGCGGGGGATGGGACAAGGGGGAGAATTTTTAGGGTTGTCAAAAATAGACTAGGGGTGGACTATATATACTAGAATGTAGATAGGAGGGAGGATTTTGGATCATTCGATCTAAATCCAACGGCTAGGAATAAATATCTTAGGGGAGTCCACCAAAGAACCAAAGATATTTTAGGGATGTTTGAAGATGATCCGAATACAACTGTGATGACTGAGCGGGTCGGATTCGGGAAAGGTTTCGGACGCGCACGAAGGGTTTGATGAAAGGCCATGGAGAAGACAAGAGAGAAGAGAGAAAAGATAGCGGTTCGGTTGATCTGAGAGCCTCTGGTCACCTCGACACCCCATCACCCGTCATGTTCCCGCGTCTGCGTAGCACCATCTCTGCCGCCTCCACGCACCTTCGATGACCTCTCGAGGCAGGGCCAATTTCCACTACCATCGCGTTTCGTTTCTTCACTGTCAAGGCCGAGAGGACTCCAAGTACCAGGGCGTCAGGACCCGTCAAGTTCATCTACGCGCATGTACGACTATCTTTGCCAAAGACCCGTGTACGATTGTGCAATGAACCGTGGAGTTACACGAGCTACAAGTACCGTGACGACCCCGGAGACTGGATTCTGTCAAGTTCCTCTACGATATGTGTACCACTACTTCCACAACATGTCGTGTACGACTACCGTCGCTCGGATTCGACAAGACAACGGGAACCACTACCATCACCAAGATTGCGAGTACCTCTACTGTTGTCGTGTACCACTACTTCCGCTACCATCGTCGTGTACAACTACTTCCACTACGACCCGTGAACAACTACTTCCCTCAACGATCTCGATCCGCTTGGTAAACGCACGCTTCAAAGGTATAACCCCGAGACAACACCTGTGAACGAATGCGTGTGTGTTGTATGAGATGCTCATGTTTGCACCATGTTCGAATCGCCACTTGCACGTTCCTCCTCGGTTGCCATGTCGTCGACTCGTGGGAACCCGGTAACTGGGATCGCCCCACCATCCCTTGCATGTTCCACACATCCGCACACTTCCTTTTGCACCGGTATCTCCATGAGCTACCGGAACTGATATGTTGCCGTGGCATCATTTTCGGATTCATTGTCGTGTCACCCTTTTCGTTCCGCCATGGTGACCCAATGCTTCATAACATGCTCATGTCAACATTTTCATAACATGCTCATGCCATGTTTAATAACATTTAATGTTGTTGGGTACATAAATGAGAGCGAACTAAATAAATGGACGTGGTGTTTCGCCGATATGCAACTTGTTGCATATTGAACTCCACTTAACTTGTAGTTTTGTTTGTTGCACTTTGCCATGCCATGCCTTATTACACCGGACATGCATCATACGTGTTTGTGCATCATGCCATGCTTATGCTTGTTGGTTTACCATGTTGTTTGCTTCTTTCCGGTTGCGCTTCTCCTTGATAGTCCCGGTTACGTTGAGATTGTGAGGATTCTTTCGACTACGTTGGTTCGTCTACTTCATGGACTCGTTCTTCTTCCTTGCGGGATCTCAGGCAAGATGACCATTACCCTCGATATCACTTCTATCTTTGCTTGCTAGTTGCTTCGTTCTATCGCTATGTTGCGCTACCTATCACTTGTTTACCATGCCTCCCATATTGCCATGTCAGCCTCTAACCGTTTTCACCTTCCTAGCAAACCATTGTCTGACTATGTTACTGCTTGCTCAGCCTCTCTTATAGTGTTGTTAGTTGCAGGTGAAGTTGAAGATTGCTCCATGTTGGAACCTGGTTATGATGGGATCTCACAATATCTCTTATTTAATAAATGCATCTATATACTTGGTAAAGGGTGGAAGGCTGGGCCTTATGCCTGGTGTTATGTTCCTTGATTTTGCGTTCCTTACGTGGTCGTGTTTATGGGAACCCCTTGACAGTTTGCTTTCAATAAAACTCCTCCAGCAAGGCCCAACCTTGGTTTTACATTTGCCTAACAACCTATTAACTTTCCCTTGGGAGTTATAAACCCGAGGGTCATCTTTATTTTAAC